>NC_133363.1:51891804-51930768 GCF_049309525.1 Garra rufa
CCTAATTCTGAGAAATAAAGTCGCAATTGTATGATACATAAACTTGCAATTCTGAGAAATAAAGTCAGAATTGTGTGATATATAAAGTCGCAATTCTGAGAAATAAAGTCAGAATTGTGTGATATATAAAGTCCTAATTCTGAGAAATAAAGTCGCAATTGTATGATATAAACTCACAATTGCGAGTTATAAAGTCAAAATTGCGAGATATAAACTTGCAATTCTGAGAAATAAAGTCAGAATTGTGTGATATATAAAGTCGCAATTCTGAGAAATAAAGTCAAATTGTATGATATAAACTTGCAATTCTGAGAAATAAAGTCGCAATTGTATGATACATAAACTTGCAATTCTGAGAAATAAAGTTGCAATTGTATGATACATAAACTTGCAATTCTGAGAAATAAAGTCAGAATTGTGTGATATATAAAGTCGCAATTCTGAGAAATAAAGTCAGAATTGTGTGATATATAAAGTCCTAATTCTGAGAAATAAAGTCGCAATTGTATGATATAAACTCACAATTGCGAGTTATAAAGTCAAAATTGCGAGATATAAACTTGCAATTCTGAGAAATAAAGTCAGAATTGTGTGATATATAAAGTCGCAATTCTGAGAAATAGTCAAATTGTATGATATAAACTTGCAATTCTGAGAAATAAAGTCGCAATTGTATGATACATAAACTTGCAATTCTGAGAAATAAAGTCAGAATTGTGTGGTATATAGTCGCAATTCTGAGAAATAAAGTCAGAATTGTGTGGTATATAGTCGCAATTCTGAGAAATAAAGTCAGAATTGTGTGATATATAAAGTCGCAATTCTGAGAAATAGTCGCAATTGTATGATATAAACTCACAATTGCGAGTTATAAAGTCAGAATTGCGAGATATAAACTTGCAATTCCGAGAAATAGTCAGAATTGTGTGATATATAAAGTCGCAATTCTGAGAAATAGTCAAATTGTATGATAAAAACTTGCAATTCTGAGAAATAAAGTCAGAATTGTGTGATATATAAAGTCGCAATTCTGAGAAATAAAGTCGCATTTGTATGATATAAACTCACAATTGCTAGTTATAAAGTCAGAATTGCTAAATATAAACTTGCAATTCTGAGAAATAAAGTCAGAATTGCGAGATATAAACTCGCAATTCTGTGAATTCTTCAGAATTGCGAGTTTATATTTCAGAATTCTGAGAAAAAAAGTCAAAATTGTGAGATAAGTCGCAATAACCTTTTTGTATTTAGTGGCGGAAGCAGCTTCCATAGAAATACACAACACATATACATAATACTTATAAACAGGTGGCCAGTAACATGCTCATTTTCAGTTATATAATATTTTAAAGATAATAGTTTAATTTGCATGACTTTCAAAGCTAACAAATCATGTCAAGTTATAAAAAAACCAATTAAAAAGTAGCAGACTTTCATTAAAAAAAATACATGCAGGGAATAGATACACATTAGTTAATAATATGTTAGGTGCCCTTTGGACTTAGTATCAGTTGTATAGTCATCTGGCTGGTCTAACCGGCTCATTTGCATTGCCATGACACTTTTGCTACAATCTTTGTAAACAAGCTTCATGAAGTATCTAGGACATATGGTAAACTGTGCAAAAATCTAGGAATCAAAGATGTAGCTTGTTGTGCTGTTGCAACATCGTCACTCTATACTTACGTGGTCCGAATTGTTTGTCTTTGATTTCGAAGGCCTGAAATCTGTTATGCGTCAGATCCAGACTCACACCATTCCCCATGTACACCGTCTCAGCCTGGCAGGAGTAAGAGTGACCCAGATCTGCGGAAAACAGCTCGAGAGACCTGTTCTCCCCTGAGTAACTCTTTGACACTTTGTTCACAAAAATAAAAATAAAAATAATTTGATTAGTATTAGCATGGTTGTGCACAAAATGACAAGAACATTATCCTGTTCTCAATCCCACAAACATAATTGTGATAGTCAAAACACTTCCATTACCACTCTTGTTTTATTCACACAGACAAAACAACTAAATATGTACAAGTTCTTATGCAAGGTCACAAGAATTTTTCACAAGGATGAAAGGATGATATTTACGGTAACCAAAAGACACTAACACTTCCTTATTCTTTCTTGTCAGAATGTGACATTTGCTGTTGCCAAACTGGTTGACCTGCATGGTCTAGTGTTATTGAGGCTTGGCTATTTATATCATTTTAAAAAGTTTTTGAAGCAAGAATTCTGTCACTCTTGATTTAACTATCCAGATAAAAGTCCAAAGTCCTGCAGAAAATGAGGATGTGTATTGTTGTGGGTGAATGGTACTAGTCATTTATGGCCGGGAACTTACCTCCTGTTTTGAAAGCATAGGTCAAGTCGAACTGCACAAATCTGAGATAGGCCTTTTTTGTTGTGTCATTCTGTAAAGTAAAAAAAAAAAATGATAATTAGGATGTTAACAAAAATACACCTGGTGCCTCCTTGTGAGCCTGTTGGCTCAGGTTGCTATCAGACAGAAAATAAATAACGCAGTCTTTTATACTTCCTCTAAAGTGCCTCTAAGTTCCTGTTTTTCAGGCCACACAAGCTCAGGTTGTACTGTAAGATACATAAACTCTTTTCACAGACTAACTGCAATGCTAAAACAATCTTCTAGATTAAAAAAGGTTGATATAGTTTATGAAATCTTTTCTTGGCACTTTTTGAAGCACAACGAAGTGAACAAGTAGTTTGTTTTTGAAAAACAAACTAGAGCTGCCTGATTAATTAGTCACGATTAATCGATTTCAGTTTGCATAATTTATGTTTGTGTACTGTGTATATTTGTTATGTATATATAAATACACACACTTATGTATATATTTAAAAATATTTGTATGTATTGTATATCATATAGTATGCAAACATAAACTTTTAATCGATTAATCGCGACTGATCGTTTTGCAGCAATAAACAGACTTACTTTTTGAAATTGTACAGAAATACCGCCTTCAGGGAATGAAAGCATGAGATTAACCACTTTATCCTGGCATTCTCCACTGACATTAGTTTTGCTCGGCTGAACGATGAATGTGCCATTTACCTAGAGAGACAGAAATGTTTCAGATCAACAGATAATATTTATATGAAATATAGAAAAAAAAATCATGGTAGACATTGTGAAAGATATAAGAATCATATCTGGATGTAGATGTCTCACTCCAGGTAAAAAACATCTTACCTCACTGGTGTTCACACGGATCCCGATTGCCATGTCAAGCATAATGCATATTTTGCCATCTTTATCAGTATAGTTATATTTCCCTATTGTCACATTGGTAGGTGGTGTTGGTACTGGTATTGGAGTTGTTGTGTTCGGGTGTGGGGTTGTTGTGTTCGGGTGTGGGGTTGTTGTGTTCGCGTGTGGGGTTGTTGTGTTCGGGTGTGGGGTTGTTGTATTCGGGTGTAGGGTTGTTGTGTTCGGGTGTAGGGTTGTTGTGTTCGGGTGTAGGGTTGTTGTATGCGGGTGTAGGGTTGTTGTATGCGGGTGTAGGGTTGTTGTGTTCGGGTGTAGGGTTGTTGTGTTCGGGTGTAGGGTTGTTGTATTCGGGTGTAGGGTTGTTGTATTCGGGTGTAGGGTTGTTGTATTCGGGTGTAGGGTTGTTGTGTTCGGGTGTAGGGTTGTTGTGTTCGGGTGTGAGGTTGTTGTGTTCGGGTGTGAGGTTGTTGCATTCGAGATGCGGTCCATATAAGATAAACTGTATCCACCTGAAGTGAGAGCTGAGGAGAAAGATGCACATAGACAATGTGAGAAATTTTGAACCCAACTGGAAGATAAATATGAAAAAACCTTCAGTGAACAACTATTCAGACAACAAAGCAAAACAGTAATTGCCTCTATAAAAATCATTCACTAGGTTTGAGAAAAAGAAAGCAGCGTCCATCTGTTCTACACATGGAGTGCTATTTACATACATTCACTTCCTCCCTATTGTGCGCTGTCACAAGTGCACAGACTTCAAAATTTCCCAACAGGGAAATGTGATAACTCACATCAGCCGATTTCACGTGATGTGTGATCGTTAGCTTAGCCGCATAAAAGAAATGTAAGTGCTGACAAAAGTGACTGACTTTCTCTTTGGTTTAGGGAAAGCTTTGCTTCATTTACCAGTTCACCAGATCGAAGTACACTTGCGCTAATGAAAAGTAAATATACGAAAATGTATTTTAAATACATTTATTTCATGCCAAGTATACTACAAATACATTTACATTTATGGACTTAATAAAAATACTTTGCAATTGTACTTTTAGTACACTAAACTGATATATTTAGAGTCTGCTAAATGGAACGAATTTTGGAAAATGCATTTTTATTGTGTGGAAGCAGTGCTGAAGTAAAGATATACTTATGTATAAGTAAGTAAGTATTCACTATTTTGCATTTAAAGACAGATATTATTTAAAGATCATACAGTCCTCAGCAATAGTGACATTCAAATATATTTTAGGCTTAAGAAGTGTACATTGTGCACAGATAGTACTCCAAAGAAAATTTAATTACATTTTTTTATATCAGTAAGTCTCGAGAGATATGTCAGTAAATATGTTAAAACGTTAAAAGAACTATACTTGAACTATATTTTGTATAAAATAAACTGCATTTTAAATCTATTACTTTTTTACTAGGGCGCGAACACTTATGAACTGCACTTGTCCATTTTAATTATGACAAGATAAGAGAAAATATACAAATATATATATATATATATATATAAAGATAACTGAATTGTGAGCAAACTTAAAAGCTTACTTAAGTATGGTGCTATGTCCAAACAAGGTGCAATAAAACAGCTTGATTTCAGCAATAAGGAAGTGGCTGTGTTCATATATGTTACTGTAACACAAAATCTGATTAATATTGTTAAAAATTTGACCTTAGGTTTTATTTTACCGGCGTTTTGTTTTAATGGCCTATTCAAGTCAAGCATAGATCGAAAGTACGGCATTTCCGAAAAGTATGTCAAATTACAAATCTCTTTCTTGTCTTTTTATTTGAGTTAGGTTAAACCTGAGTCGAAATTTTAAATATGAATTAGATTTTAGGTCACAGTTGGAACTCAACCACTTCCTTATTGCTGAAATCAGTCTGTTTTATATTGGTTTGCATCTTTTCTTTGTACATTGTACATCCGTAATCATTCAGTACTATGGTATGTCAAAGTACATAAATTCCACAGTATTTAATTAATGGTGAACACGTGGTAGATGCATATTTCAAATCGAGTAATGCAGTAAAATAATCTACTACACCTGTTGCAGCAATGCAAAGCGCGATCAGTAATAATCCGTGTTTCATTTTCGCCCTTATTCCGATGTACTTGACACAAAAAACTCGGTGGACTGTGAGCTGTAAAGCGGAGCAAGCATCTGGTGTTGACAGCCTGTCGCACCCTGCAACTTATTCGCCTGAAACGAAACCACTGATAAAGTGAAGGAAGTTCAACCTTTCCACACCAGCTTCGTGCGTTTGTCCAATCACAGTTCTAGTGAGGCTTCAGCGTCCCAGAAATTCAATACAGTGACCAGTGTTGCCAACTTAGCAATTTTGTTGCTAGATTTAGCAACTTTTCATACTACCCTAGCAACTTTTTTTTCAAAAAGCACCTAGCAACAAATTTAGCAATTTTTAACATTCATTTGGCTACTTTTAGCAATTTTTAAAAAGTGACTCAAATCAAAAGAGCAGTGGCTGCAGGCTTTACTCAGTAGAGTGTGGGGGTGGGGCTACATAAGGTCTAAATAGCCAGGCACAGCTGCAGCAGCAAAATTTGTTGGCTGAGTGCAACAGCAGTAGCACACATTTCACATTTTTAAGTGAATTAATTAAGAGTAACCACAGTTAAAATTTAGTTAGCTTTAGTAGCTGCTCATTAATTTTTAACTGAACATGTCTCAATCGAAATTGTACAGCCAGAAATACAGAAAAGAGTGGGAGTCTGTACCTGAATTTAAAGGATGGCTGAGATGGCCAGTCAATTTGAGAAAACATTAATTATTTTGTATACTACATAAAGATGCAGTTTTGAGTTTTTGTTAATAAGAACCTATTTATTGTGCATCTGGATGTAATGTTTTAATATAATATAATACACAGCGCCTCATAGAGTAGAGACATGACAGGCTTACGCTTGTCAGATACTACGTGATGACGTCACTGATATGCAAATTAGTGTGTGACGTCATCTGGCAACATTTAGCTACTTTTCGGGCAGGCTTTAGCTACTTTTCATTGGAAATAGTTGGCAACACTGACAGTGACCGAGTTTTGTAGAAAACGAAAATTAACAGATGACAGGATTTTGTCGCTGTTATAAGGCCTATCTTTCTTGTTGGAACATTTAGAGCTGCTTTTATGAGGTTTAATTTTTTTTATCGTGGCAATCGTCTGCACTGATAATCTCGTTTACTAGATTTCATACTTAAATTAGTTGTTTAGGCTTTTCCCCTCTGAATAAAACTTTAACATGTAATGTACTAGAGAAAATATGATTCAAATCATAGACATTCCCAACGCGGTTTAATTTCACATGGAACGAGTTACTTCTACTGGGCTGCCATTTTAAGATCTTTACCTCAGCGACCCCCTGGTCATTTTTGTAAATAAAACAGAATAAATAAATCAATGAAAAAAAATAAATGACTGCTAATAGCCCATCTTCTACAGTGTCAAAACTTAGCGGTATGTTTCTGGTGTCATTTTAAGTTTATGACATTCAGCCATATGAGCCATTGCAACATTAACAAAAAAAATGGGTCAGGCGCTAATTTCACACCCCTCTCTTAGTCATACTTGCCTATAAATAAAGACAGAAAGTCCTTAAATAAAGAAAGAAAAACAACAACACCAATGGCATCCGTTCATTTTTATTCACTTTCATAAAATAAATACAATTGTTAAAATCTCCCTACATTTTAATCTTAGCAGGAAGTTGTTATTATCTATCATGTGACAAATGCAGGAAGTGAAAATGTGACTCACGCTCACCATGCATGACACTGAAGGAGAATTTGTTTAAGCATGTCTCAATACACACCAAATGGTCAAAGTACTCACACATGCTATTACATCTTGTTCTCTTAATATACTAATATCTTAAGTCTAGGAAAATACATTGAAATCCTGTAACATGATCAACACAGGCATGCTGAGATTTGTTTTATCGTAACCTCTGGATCCCATGACTAGGGTAAGGCGTGGAGTTCTGGTAAATTCATAGTATGTGGAAAAACAAGCACTGGAAATGCTGATCATAATGCGTTGCGTTTCTCATCTTAGACATGAGGATAGAAGTCACATACTTTCGCATTCTCACTGTACAGCTAAAAATATCTCTTGAATCCTTAAGGTCAAGACAAAGTGAATGTATGAGATCAGTCTTGATATACAGTACACATCCAATGCTCTTCGTATCAGTTCTTGTTTGTTACTTAATCTTCCTCGTCTTCACTACTGCTGGATTCCCCAAACAGGTCTTTTCCATGAGCAGTGCTGGATTTTGTTTGTGGAAAATCCGTTTCTTGTTTGCTGACCGTCATGCTGATTAGAGTAGACATGTCACTAAAACCCAAAAGCAGAGTGCTGTTGTCGGGTCCGTGCGAAGCGATGGTCAGGATCTTGGAGTCAGGTGTAAAGACAGACAACATCGTTCCATTGTCCAGGTCCCATATGCTCACTGCTTCTGTTAAACAAAAAATTAAAAGGATTGATAGATGGCAATTTTTGTTTAATTCAAGTACCTCAAAACCGAACACAAACAGTGTTTAATCTTACTGTGAAGATGCAAAGACTCTACTAAGATATCACTACCACGTCCCATACTAAATTTTAAAGATGACCAAGTTTTAATCTTGACCTAGAATAAACTGATATCATCTGCAAAGGTTTACTGTACCTGATAATAAAATAGCTTTGGATTGTCCTTCAGTGATAAAAAGCAAGCTGGACCAGTTAAGATTTAAACTTCCGTAGCCAGAGATGGTTTTATGTTTTCTTCTGAATGGCTCCCATACTTTTAACCTAAGTTAAAAGGGAAAAGGGTTATTTTTTAAAGAATGTTTAAGATAAATGCAACAATAACCCATGTTCCTAAAAGCTACATGTATATAAAAATTTAAATATAAATACATATCTATGTACACTACTGGTCAAAAGCTCTGAATAATTAAGATTTGACACTAAAATAGAAAAAAAAAATTATGGTAGGTTTATTTGAACAGTGAGAGACAAAATAACAACAACAACAACAACAAAAAATCCAGAAAAACACATTGAAGAAAAGTTATAAATTGATTTGCATTTTAATGAATGAAATAAGTATTTGACCCCTTAGTACTTGGTGGCAAAACCCTTTTTGGCAATCACAGAGGTCAGATGTTTTTTGTAGTTGGCCACCAGGTTTGTACACATCTCAGGAGGGATTTTGTCTCACTCCTCTTTGCAGATCCTTTTCAAGTTTTGAGGCTGACATTTGGCAACTCAAACCTTCAGCTGCCTCCACATATTTCTATTAGATAAAGGTCTGGAGACCGGCTAGGCCACTCCAGGACCTTAATGTGCTTCTTCTTGAGCCACTCTTTTGTCTGTTTTGGGTCACTGTCATGCTGGAATACTCATCCATGACCCATTTTCAATGCCCTGACCCATGTTTTCACCTCCATGTTTGATGGTGGGGATGGTGTTCTTGGGGTCATAAGCAGCATTCCTCCTCCTCCAAACACGGCGAGTTGAGTTGATGCCAAAGAGCTCGATTTTGGTCTCATCTGACCACAACCCAGTTCTCCTCTGAATCATTCAGATGTTCAGTGGCAAACATTAGACAAGCTTGTACATGTGCTTTCTTGAGCAGGGAGACCTTCGAGGCGCTGCAGTATTTCAGTCCCTCGTGGCATAGTGTGTTATCAATTGTTTTCTTGGTGACTATGGCCCAGTTGCCTTGAGATCATTGACAAGATCCTTCTGTGTAGTTCTGGGCTGATTCCTCACCGTTCTCATGATCATTGAAACTCCACGAGGTGAGTTCTTGCATGGAGCCCCAAACTGAAGGAGATTGACAGTTGTTTTTTGTTTCTTCCATTTGCGAATAATCGCACCAACTGTTGTCACCTTCTCACCAAGCTGCTTGGTGATGGTCTTGTAGCCCATTCCAGCCTTGTGTAGGTCTACAATCTTGTCCCTGACATCCTTGGACAGCTCTTTGGTCTTGGCCATGGTAGAGAGTTTGGAATCTGATTGATTGCTTGCTTCTGTGAACAGGTGTCTTTTATAGAGGTAACAAGCTGAGATTAGGAGCACTCCCTTGTATGGCTGTATAAAAGACACCTGGGAGCCAGAAATCTTGCTGATTGATAGGGGATCCATTAATATTAATTTAATGGTAATATAATTACCATTAATACTATAGACTGATCATTTCTTTGTCAGTGGGCAAACGTACAAAATCAGCAGGGGATCAAATAATTTTTTCATCATTGTATAACTATATTATTTTTTAGGAATTGTTCCAAACTTTTGACCAGTTATTATATAAGTAAAAGCAACTTGGGGGGCACATACTTGTTAAATCCTGCAATGCCGAAAACCACTCTGCAGGCATCATTGCTTATAGCAATGCAACAGACTCCGGGTTCATTTTTCAATCTTTTCCGTACCTTAACGTATATAAGGAACATTCATTTTACTGAATATATAGGGAACATGAATTGCATCTTAAAGGGATTGTTCACCCAAAAATGAAAATTCTGTCATTAATTACTCACCCTCATGTTGTTTCAAACCTGTAAGACCTATGCTCATCTTCAGAACAGAATTAAGGTATTATTGATGAAATCTGAGAGTTCCCTGTCCCTCCATAGACAGCAAGGGTCCTACCATGTTCAAGTTCCAGAAAGGTACCAAGAACATCGAGAAAACAGTCCATGTGACATCAGTGGTTCAACCGTAATTTTCTAAAGCTATGAGAATACTTTTTGTTTAACAAAAAAATAAAAAAACAACTTTATTAACCATTCTCCTCCTCCACATCGTAGGACCCTTGTTGTCTATGGATGGTCAGAGAGCTCTCTAATTTCATCAAAATATCTTAATTGGTTTTCCGAAGATGGACGAAGGTCCTACCAGTTTGAAACGACATGAGAGTAAGTAATTAATGTGAGAATTTTTTTTTTTTGGGTGTAATACCCCTTTAAAGCAAATACTAAATGTAAAGATTTCACTGTTGGACCTGAGACTGCAATGTGTCCATTTCTTTTTGATAAAAAATAACATGATTTTAAAAAATCTTAGAAAAATTTTAAAAGATTAGCATACTCTGCCCTGCTGTGTGTCCCAAAGGGTGAGGTATGGAGCATGCTGGGCCTCACTATAGTTGGAAACCACCAAGTATCCTCCAGTGTGAGTGAATGCGGCAGTACGGAGGCTCAAAAGGGACCAACGGTCCTCAAGGGTGTGCAGATGCTCCTCAGAAATCATACTAAAGACGTTGAGATGATGGGCAAAGTATGAGCATATTACCACCTAAGTGAGAAAGAACAAGCGATAGATTCAATGCATTTTAGTTCAGTTGCATGTAGATCATATATGGTTTATAATTTCATCATTCTGGAAACTTAAGTGGTTTTGTTTATTGCTTAATTGTCTTTCTACCTGCTCATCTCCGCTGAGAAGATACTGGTCTATAGAGTTGAACTTCTCTTTTTCAAGACGCTGCTGTTCATCTTTTTCTCTCTTCACCTCACGCTCCTGTCGTCTCCTTTTTGCAGTCTGGGTTTCGGTGCGCCTGTCCCATGGCATTACTAGGCCTGTGTAACACGTTTAGACTTAGGATTGTTTCTTTTATGTTGAATATAGTATGAAAATCTATGTGGGACTGAGACCTTGTATAAATGCAATGGTAAACTCAAAAACATGTTTGTTTACTTTAATACCTGTCTTCTCTTTTGAGGATATGATCTGGGAATCTCTGTCCATGCTGGAGAGCAAGGTTTCTTTGTAGGACGTCTTGATACGTCCTTTAATATAGCCAGAGTCCAGATCCCACAAGATCAGATGATCCCTATGTGCCATAGCCATGCAACCTCATGAATATTACTCAACTAGACTAAGCAATATAGTACTTTTCTGTTTCTACTGAATGAGGAAGTGAGTTCTTACCGCGTTTCTGAAAGGCCCAGCAGTATTTCACCCTCTAAGAGCTGATAGTCTTGTCGAGGACAGGGCACGATGAACAATCCTGTCTGTTTCTTAATGTAGCTCTTTTTAAGAAGGTCATACACCAGCAGTGTCTATAGGAAACAGTTTGCAGGGTGGTAAAATACTTGAGTAATTGTACTTCATTACCTAAAAATAGAAAAGTGCATCATTTACTTACCGGCATGTTGTTCAAAACCTATATGACTTTATTCTGTGGAACATAAATGATTATTTTGGGAAATGTTTCAGTGTTTTTGTCCAAATTAAGGAAGTCATACATCATTTTTTTCCCACAGAAAAAAAAAGAATCATACAGGTTTGAAACAATATGAGTAAATTATGACAGAAATTAGATTTTGGGGTGGACTATCCCTTTAAGAATTAGTTGGAGAGTTGTACTTTAACTTATAATTGAATCTAAATATTTCTAAACTAAAGGTCCTTGTGCACCAAGCCCAAAATTCTCGTCCGTGAAAAAATAATTATGACCTTACATTCTGTTAATCAAGTTTACACACTGCCTTTTGTCTGTCATTAAAAAATTCCGATCTGGTTTAATTTTCTGCATTTTCGCATCTGAAGCAAGTTTTGACGAATATGAAAATGTAAAATTTCAGACACATTGTGCAAGGACCTTGAGCAAAAATTAAAGTCGTTTTAGTTTTTCAAATGTCATGTATTGCTCTAATGTACAAAGCTAATTTAGCAGGTATTTATGCTATTACACAATTCTGATAGTAATTAAATCAGAATCATAAGATATAAACTTGCAATGCTGAAAACTTATTCTCCACAAAATTGGGTTTTTATCTCACAATTCTGACTTTATTTCCCACAGTTGTGAGTTTATATTTCGCAATTTATCAACTGTGAATTTATCAGAATTGTGAGATAAAATACATATTTTTTACTGACTTTATTTTGAGTTAAGGTCCTTGCACACAGAGTCAGAAATTTTCAATGCACATTTTGCAAAAACCGCGAAACTTTTTTCTCAGAATTGTATGGTTATATCTCACAATTGTGACTTTTTTTCTCAGAATCGCAAGTTTATATTCTGACTTTATAATACACAATTGCGATTTATTACTTACATTTTTCTTGCTGTTATTTGTTATTTCATGTTGTTATTTTCAACTAAAACTAAAACATTTATGTTTAGGTAATAAAATTACTAAAACTGAAATAAAAATAAAGCCAAAATGAAGAAATGATAAAAAGAAATAAGAGCAATAAAAACTAAAACTTACAAAACTAAAAATAAAAAATAAAAGCTAATTCAAAATATTAATACACTATAATATTATATTGATATTACTAAAATAACAGTTTTCCTCATAATTTTTAGCCCCCGCCTTTATTCATTTATTACATTTTACGATTTACTGAAAATTCACACTGATCAATAATAGCTAATAATCCATTTTAGTGTAAACTGTATTTGAACACAACACTGATCCTTGTGAAGAGGCATCTCATGATTCACCATGAAAGTAACCAAAAGCAATGCGTTTTAATTAATTAGAGACATTTCTGAAAATGGACTTGACTCAGATGTGAGCATGGTTAATAAACATACAAGACTGTACTAAAATGTCAAACAACTATACAATCATGTGACCGATCTCAGGACAGACGAACATATTTATAAACCCTGTGTATTATCTTCAGTCTGTGTGGTGCACAGAAGTACCTGGTAGACAGATGTAGGTGTATTAGTGAAGTTGACGGTAGCGCGGTCAGACAGTATATAGAGTTTCAGGTCTCGTACAAGAGCGATGTCTGAACTCGAGAACAGGCCATGCTCCACCTGCACAGGACGACCCTTGAATCGCGTCCGTGCCACATTCCAGATCCTCACAGTACCGGGACGGGTGCTTAGACACACTACATACCTGTTATAGTTAATGTGTATTTATTATGGTGTATTCAACATGCATTCAGTTCATTTGTACTGTTACAGAAATTTTACTGCCACGGTAAATCTTTTCTAGATGGTGTCTGTAGAACAACAGCAGTAACTGAGGCCATTATAAGTAAAGTAATTGGAATAAGAAAATGGCTATAAACAAAAATATATCATGCCGACTTGTTTGTCAGTTATAAACTGCACATTGGGTGGCCATATGAATGTGAGCTGGTCAGTGGACTTTGTACCTTGGATATCTCTGCATGGTTACAATCTCGTTTGTGCCGTCACTGTGTGCTTTGTGCACGTTGTATGTGAGTGTTTGGTCATTTATTCTGGATCCCAGGTTCCACATGCGTAAGAATCGCTCTCCGGGGCAGAAACCCAAACAGTACCGCAGATCAGAACACACACCTGCAACATGGTGAATAACAACCATATTGACACATACAGACATAATGGACATGGCTAAAACTGGTAATGTGCCATGTGTGTGTGTGTGTGTGTGTGTGTGTGTGTGTGTGTGTGTGTGTGTGTGTGTGTGTGTGTGTGTGTATATATATATATATATATATATATATATATATATATATATATAAAATAGACGTTAAAGACGTTAAGATGTCCACATCAAAATAAATTTACAAAAGTTATTTTTTGGCCATAGAAAGCACAATAAATTTAAGTAAAGTGTCTAATTTTAAGGTTTCAAATCAGTTTTTGGAGACTAAAATGTCAAAATCTGGTTGAAATAATGTTACTATTTATGTAAAAATTCAAACAACATGCTTATTATGATTTGGACATATTAAAATACATAAAACAATAAGGGATAATATAATTTTTTTTGCTCAGAAAAACAAAAATGCAATTAAATTAAACATTGGGGAAACACAACAACAATTTAAAGCAGTACTACATGAATTGTTTTTATGCTTAAACCCTTTTTTCGTCATTGACCCATATATGTGTGTGTGTGTGTGTATGCATATGTAGTTTTGCAATAAATGAGACTGAACACAAACAATGTCCGTTTGTTTCGACAAAAGAGTCATTAAGCTGTTCAGTGTTGAAGGCAATAATACTTTACAGGTTTACTGACTAACCATGAGCCAGAAGGCCAGGAAACCGTGCAATGTGTTTATGATCTTCGGTCTCTAGGTTCCAAATAATAATCTCTGTGGTGGCGCTGTGAGGGGCAGGACAAAAGGCCACAATGTGGGACCCGCCCCCTGCAATGGTGACCTGGGAAATGTAGTCCTGGCTGCAACCCAAGATAGAGCGCAGGTACTGGAAGGATGTTGAGCTGAAGAGTTCAATGTGAATGATTTCATTGTGTCTTTTATAGGGGTACCTGTTAAAATCATAGAGAGAGATATAATGGATATTAAAGGCGCAGGGTCGTATGTTTGGGTGAGTTATTTTTTAACATTACCTGCAGAAGAGCAGTAAATACTGAGAGCTGATCTCTACAGCTTGTATAGATGCTGCAGGGTGTTGAGCTTTCAATGTGACCGGCGCAACCCCAACTTTAGCACTGAATATTGCCGCCTCTCCTCCATCCCTGCAAATGAGAATTGAAGCAAAAAAGAAACAAGAAACAGCATTAAAGTAAGGCTTCATCTATAATGTTTGTTAAAATATTTTTTTACCAGTCATAAAATAGTTTTAATAGCCATTTTCAAACTGTTTTTCCCCCGAAAATAAATTTATTTAATTTTTGCTCCTAAAATTGTATAAAATTAAGCTGTATAAAAATAAAAACGGTAACTGCGACTTTTTATCTCACAATTCTGACTTTTTTTCTTGCAATTGCGAGTTTACATCTTGCAATTCTGAGAAATGAAATTAAAATTGCAAGATACAAACTTACAATTCTGAGAAATAAAGTTAGAATTGCGAGATTTAAACTCTGACTTTTTTTTTAGAATTGTGACTTTATATCTCGCAATTGTTTTTTTCTCAGATTTGCGTGTTTGAATCGTAATTCTGACTTCGTAACATGCAATTGCAAGTCAGAATTGCGAATATAAACCCGCAATTCTGAGAACAGTCTTTTTTCCCCTCAAAATTTGACTTTATAAACTCACAAATGCAACAAATATCTTGCAATTCTGACTTTATTAATTGCAATTGCCAGTTTATATCTTGCAGTTCTGACTTTGTAACTCACATTTAAAAGTTATTGAGTCAGAATTGCGAGATATTAACTCAGAACAGTCTTTTTCCCCCTTCAAAATTGGGTTTTTATCCAAAGTTGGATGAAAAAAAGTTGTAATTGTGAGTTTATATCTCACAATTCTGACTTTATTTCTCAGAATCTCGAGTCAAAGCAATTCTGACTTTAAAACTTGCAATTGCAAGTTTAGCTCTTGCAATTCTGCACAATAAAAAGTCAGAATTGTGAGTTTGTAGTCAGAATTGTGAGATAAAATGTTGCAACTACTACTATTGCTACTACTGTTCAAATGTCTGGTGTCATAATTTTTTTTTAATTAATGCTCTGTAGTGACGCATTATATTAATACAGTAAAGACATTTACAAATGCTGTTCTTTTTACTTTTCATTCATCAAAGGATGGAAAAATGATCATTTTACACAAACGATTAAGCGACATAACTGTTTGATTGTATTTTTTTATAACATTCATAAAAAGAAGAAATATTTCTTGAGCAGCAGCATATTAGAATGATTTCTGAAGGATCATGTGACACTGAAGACTGGAGTAATGGCTGCTGAAAATTCATCTCGCATCACAGGAATAAATTATATTTTAAATAGATATTAAAAACAGAAAACATTATTTTAAATTGTGATGATGTTACACCACATTAACATTTTTTTTTACAGTTTTTAATCAAATAAATGCAACCTTAATGAGCGAAAGAGACTTCTGACAAAAAAATATATATATATAAAAAAAACTTCTGAACAGTAGTGTATATACAGTATTTTCAAGACTCTTATGCATGTGACATGAGTAACAGTGCTGTGCTTCAATTACTCACAGGTTGCATGTTTGCTGTCAAGCCCAAAATAGTTTTTAACTGTCACATCCTTCAATAACATCCTCTTGATAAAAGCCTCTATTACTTTATAGGACGTGCCAAATTGTGCCACAGAATAAAAGTTTAGATTGAAATGATCAAGGAAATTGTTAACAATACATTTCAGCTGCTATTTCCTAACACTGGGATTCGTAGAAAGACATGCAAAGAAGCAGGTGCTGCATGCAAATGGAAACAGCGCAAAGTTTGGCACACTTTCCCACATCTTTCTCCTATACTTCCTCCAATTTTTAGTAATAACAGCATTTATCCTGTGGATAAAATGTTTGAATTCTCAACAGGAGTCGTTGACGTGTAAATGTGGGCAGTTTGTTTAAATGCATTCATCTATCTGTGGTCAGAAAGCTGCTGAAGTATAAAAAAACATTTGCTGCTAGTTTCAGTAATAGGTAATTTTGAACTGGGGAGGAAGTTAGGGGTTTCAGACAGTATTTTTCCACAGTACAATGAACTCTTTAATCACAATGTATTTTGTTTTTCATGACATGACTCCTGTCAATTTTGGGGTTTTTTGACAGAGACTGTAGAGAGGACAGGAAATCATTAGGGAGAGAGATAAAAAAGGGAACTGGCATACAACATAGGCCATATTCTGACTGTTATTCCTTGTATGACTGCTGCATGTGTCCATAGCTAAATAATAACACCTCAGAATTTTTCATACAACTAGTCAACCCAGTTGCGTGTGCATGCATGTGATGCTTCCAGCTTAATCACATTAAAAGCAAAGGTTCATTACTCCTTTCAATCATCTATCCTGATTAATCCATGCTTTTTAATCATGTAATGAAATCCGAGAAAGATAAACAGCTTCTGGGAAAGCCTTCACACATTTTTCTTTTTTTATAGCTACAGCGTTACACGAAACCATGGACAAGAAAAGTAACCAGTGGCGCAAACACATACACACACACACACACACACACACACACACACACACACACACACACACACACACACTAGAGCTGGGTGAGACTCTTAAATAATACATTGTGTGACCAGACAATAGAAATCAGTCCGAGGACAGCAGCATTGTTTTCACACATTGCTGGAAATTGGATATGTACTGTATTATTATGTGAGAGGGCATTTGTTATTTAAGAACAAAATACTGAGATGATTAATTAATCTAAACGTGTGTGTGTGTGTGTGTGTGTGTGTGTGTGTGTGTGTGTGTGTGTGTGTGTGCGTGTGTGGGTGCGCTGTAATGTACTAATAACCTGTAGGCGAACAGAACGTAGTCTTTAACAGAGTGACGAGACACTAAAATGGACTGATCCTTGTGGATAGGCTCAAACTCGAGGGCGAGGTTTACACAACGCAACAGCAAACAAGACTGCACAAGATCAAACACCTAGGAACAGAATAAAAGAGAAACAGAAGTTGTTAGAACTGAAGTGATATCTGAACATATTGTTTTATAATGTCAATGGGTGTTATTTGGTTAAATGTACGTCACCATATACAGTAAAACTGTCAAATTGATGTTTTTACAAGTAAAGTTTACTAACA
The DNA here is from genome assembly GCF_049309525.1 of Garra rufa. Taxonomy (NCBI): domain Eukaryota; kingdom Metazoa; phylum Chordata; class Actinopteri; order Cypriniformes; family Cyprinidae; genus Garra; species Garra rufa. Next base: position 51,909,513 of record NC_133363.1, read on the forward strand.
GTACGCACATTAAAGAGCACAGACGCAGCCAGATCATTTCCGTAATTACCAGTGCAATCTACCAACAGCAGCGCAAATTACCGCCTGCTTTTTCTAGGTGTTAAATAATGGAGCAAACACCAGTAATTTCAGTGCAAAAATTAGTAAATTGTGTTGCGCGATACATTTTTAGACTTTTTATACTGTTCTCTCATATTTTTTTTGTGTCCTACAAATGCATATTCAATAAGGTCAGGTGCACTTAAAGACGGTTTGCGCTGATGCAAGCTGTAAGTAAATCTGGCCCAAAAACTGTAAATTACCATGTAAATAATTGTGAAAAACAGAAAAAAGGATAAAATTATGGTTTATATGAATAATTTATTCAAATTGTTGTTATCAGTAATGTATATTAGAGTGTTTTTGTTACATTTTATGTTATTTAGTTAATGTTTATTGCATAGTTTATATCTATTAGTTATATATTTAGTAGGGCCCTATAAGATCTATTTTATTTTTTCTCAAATTTCCGTTTAGTTTTTTCCAAATTTCTTTTTTTCTGTTTTAATTTTTCATTTTTATTAATTAAATGACATTTTATTAATTAAAACCATTTCTAATTACCTGAAATTATAAAACGTACACAATTTAACAGCAATTTATTAAAAGCTTAACAAAAGTTATATTTTTAAGGCCCTATGAAATATGTTTTTTTTTTTCTCAAATTTAATTTTATTTTTACTAAATTCTGTCTTTTCCATTAATTTAAAGTTTCATTAAATTTAATAATCAAAAGCATCTGTCATTTTTTGATTGTATTAAAACATTTTTTTTATTATTATTTTTTTTTTCTTTTCAGAAATATTGTATTTAAATTTTTCAGGTAAATTAATTCTGGTAAATATTTTTTTTTCTGCTAAATATTCCTTAAAAATAAAAAATAATTTTATTATTAGTACGAGTACTATCATTACATGAAGAAACTTTGAAAGAAATATATTACTTAAAGTTAAACTGAACTTTTATTTTGATGGATTGCTGTGAAGAGGTTTTTCTGTTCTGCTCATGAAGTGACTCTTTCAGATTGTTCATGTGTTCACGTACTTATATATTGAGGCGGCAGAGGCTGAAAACACAAGAGCGTCACGCACTTCAGTATGTGTGTAGTAAACGAAACAGCTCATCTGTGCCATTCCTTTGCAAAGTCTTTTTGGGCTTAATATTCACAGACATTAGTCCATATTGCATTTTGGTCTAAGCGTACATACTTTATATATTTATTCCTCCAAAATTTGCCAAATTCCTTGACATTTCGCATAATATAGTAAATTCCATTTTATTGACTGGATCTGTGATTCTGTCCATAATTTCGGCATCGTGGAAATCATAGGGCCCTAATCTAGCTATGTACTTGTATGATGTGGCTTTCTATTGAACCACCTGCATTATTAAGCTGATTATCAGCTTATTATCAATTAACAAAACTGATTTTGGTATATATTTTTATATATGCAGTTTATTTAGGAACATGCCTTTTTTTACTGTCAACTACACAGGATTTTTTTTTTTTTTGTATTACAGTGTACAGTACATATAGGAAGAACGTTTTGCCTGAGGTCTCACCTTAACCAGGTGACTTCCATCATAAAAAACCACCAGCAACCTTCCATCGCAGGCAGTTGTGACCACAGGAACATCCAGAGAGTCTTTCTCTACATACAGCACCTTCCCAGAATCCACCTCTCTCACCTGCAGGCAGTGGCCCATCTGTAGCACAAGCACACTGTCATCCAGACAGAGGGTGAGTGAGTCAGCTGCCCAGTCCACCGCAGATCCATGAGCCCTCGGTAAGCACCTCACTGGTCCCGCTTGCTCATCCAGACTCCACAAATTTAGCATTCCATCAGAGGAGCAGGAAACGATGTAATGGCGACCATGAGCCAAAGCTGTCACAGCACTCATATGACCTAGTTAAATATGGGTCAAGATGTTAAGGACAGATCATTTGGTCATTATGTGATAAAGAATCTTATTTTAGAGTTCTATGCTTTGCCATGTTATAGAGCTGTTCACATGAGAGGTCAATCTGTAGGCCAAACCAGAAGAAAAATTCACCATAGGTTCCTTATGGAGTTTTTTATGGGTTTTCAGAAAGGCCACTTTCGTTTTTTAGTAAAATAATGTGTGGTTGAAAACGACTTCTTGTTAGGCAACATACAGTATGTTTCAGACAATCAATTCTCAAACATGAATTTTGAAACCCTTGCTTAAAAAAATGCTAACAAGACAGCTGTGTGCCTAATTTCACGTGACACATCATTCATCAAACCACATAAACTCACTTCCTTCTTCTGCTTGATGGCAGTAGGCAAGTACTGTTGGCACTATGAATAAAATCCATATTAGCAATCTCTGTATTTGAGAATTACAAGAAGTATATTAATATATAAACATAAAATAATCTGACTTTCTTTTAAAAAGTAATTTTTTGGGAGTTATATGAGATGAGAATAATAGAGGTTTTCACTGATTGGTCATTTTTATGTATTGTTTTAATCTCTATAATTGTTTTTTATTATTATATCCAATTATATCCAACTTTTTATTTTTATTTTAGTTTTATCTTTAAAAATTTTAGTACTTAAACATATTTTATTCAGTTGTCAATGCAACATTTGATTTAAAAAGTTTAAAATATAATATAATATATAAAATATATATTAAAATATATATACAATTTTATTTCAGCTTTATTTCAAGTACTGAATTGAACTTTTTTAATAGTTTTAGTTAACAATAACAACACAGGTGTTGAGTTTATTTTGTTATTTAAAAGCCCAGCTGCTCCCACTTTTTTTTTTTTTGGCGTTGAGAGATAGAGAGGGGTGGGATCGGGAAAGGTCCACAAGGCGGGATTCGATAACGGGACACGCGAAGCGCAATTGTGCCATATGTCGGCGTGTTGCCCCCAAGGCTATCGGCGCCAACTGCTTCCCACTTTTTGTGTGAAGTACCAGGATGTGAGTTTATGCGCTTGTAGACTGACTGATAATTAATTAGACAACCGCTGTAGTATGTATCTTGTAGCTTATTAACTTACATTTTTAAAGCATACAGATATTCTAAATTCACTTATGAGTTTTTCATGTTTTTAATGCCTCTTAATGTAATGTTGACCAAAGACCTGGATTTACTCATAAATCTGAAACCATCATTTTAAAACCCCCTAGGAAATTCCCAAAGAAACCCAAGGATCCCAAATGTCAACTCTCACACTACAATCTAACAACTGCTATTGAGAATAATCTGTAATGTATGATTTTATATGTATATGGCACTTAAAATTAGGGTTAGGGGTGGGCAATATAACCAAAATCTTATACCACGATACAAGTAATTTTATTTCACACTAACAATATATATCACAATATTGATATTTTTTACTTTAAATAAGTTCTTTATGATATCAAAACAGTAGAACTAATAAAGAAAGAAATCATCAAATTTATAAAAATCTACTGAATGGTGATGTTGGGAAACTGAGCCCAGCAGATGCCCTGAAATTCAGTACAGTACATATACCTGAAAGCAATGTGTGTACGAGTCCACCTGGAGGAAGCAGACAGGTGTAGGAGGGCACAAGAACTGGCAGAGAAGAGCTCTTGCACTGTGCCAACAGATCATGCAGATAAGAGTATCGTCTTGGGTCACCTGAGACAACACATACACAGAGATTGAAAGTTTGACATTTTTATATATACAGTTCAGGTCAAAATTTACATTCACCTTCCAGAATCTGCAAAATGTTAATTATTTGACCAAAATAAGAGGAATCATAAAAAAATGCATGTTATTTTTTAGTTAGTACTTACCTGAATAAGGTATTTCGCATAAAAGATGTTTACATATAGTTCACAAGAGAAAATAATAGTTGAATTTATAAAAAAAAATGATAGTTGTTTGTCCTGAACTGTTAAACTGCCTACTGTCCTTCAGGTCCCACACATTCTTTGGTTTTTCAGCTGTTTTTGTGTGTTTAAACCCTTTAAAACAATAGATCTATGATTTTGAGATCCATCTTTTCACACTGACCACAACTGAGTGACTCATATGCAACTATTACAGAAGGTTTAAATGCTCACTGATGCTCCAGAAGGAAACACAGTGCATTGAAATGCATGAAAACTTTTGGACTTTGAAGATCAGGGTACATTTAACTTATTTTTTCTCTTGGGAAACATATAAGTATCCTCTGTAGCTTCTAGGGCAGTACTAAAAAAAAAAAAAAAAAAAAAAAAAAAAAAAATTACATTTAGGCAATATAAGAAAAATGTAAAAAGTAAAAAGTTTTCACCCCCTGGCTCTTAATGCATAGTTTTTCCATCTGGAGCATCAATAAGTGTTTGAATCTTCTGTAATAGTGGCATATGAGTCCCTCAGTTGTCCTCAGTGTGAAAAGATGGATCTCAAAAATATACAGTCATTGTTAGAAAGGGTTCAAATACACAAAAATGCTGAAAAACCAAAAGACTTGTGAGACCTGAAGGATTTTTCTAAAGAGCAGTGGGCAGTTTACCAGTTCAGGAACAACTATCACTAAACAAAAACAAAAACACAGCTGTGGATCACTCAGGTAACAAAGTATTAAGAATCAAGCATATGTAAACTTTTGAACGGGTAATTTTTTTATAAATTCAACTATTCTTTTCTCTTGTGGACTATATCTAAACGTCTTTTATGTGAAATATCTTATTCAGGTCAGTACTAAAAAAAAATTACATGCCTTTTGTATGATCCCTCATTTTGGTAAAATAATGAACATTTTGCAGATTCTGCATGGTGTACGTAAACTTCTGGCACTTATATTTGTGTGTGTACCTGAAGCAACAGGTTTATCTTGGGAAATGATCCGCTCTAAACGCCCCAATAGTTGAGAGGCCAGTTGGCATGGATCCTTTAACAGCACAGAATGAGAAAGACACAAAACCTGACCCAACACCTTCACATCCAGAATCTCTCTGTAACACACACAATATCAAAGCACATACACACAGGATACACTGTCTCAACAATTATTCATAAATCATAAATTTAGACACTTTTTTTTTAACTAATGTTAAAGGGATTGTTTCTGTAAATTCAGTTAATTTCTGTCATCATTTATAGAATAGAAATAAAAATATTTGTATATATGGCTCGTTATTTCAAAGTTTGATATTATTAACCCTCTGGGCCTCTTCGGTCATTTTTGACCGAAAAATTTTATGTTTTGAATTTTTAAAAATCATAGCTTCATCAGAATGAGATGACACTTGGTGACTTTTGTTGCATTAGCTATGTGAGTACAAAAAAAAAAATCAGTGACATGATTCGGATATGTTAAAGGGTCAAAAAAAATTGTCACACTTGGCTCCTTCGCGGTCATAAGAAATATGAATGGGAAATACGAAAAAATGTGATAATTCAGATAATCTTTTGGTAATACAAGCAACAAATCAGCCACTGTGCTGAAAAGAAGTGTTCAGCAAGCAAGGACTGACGCTCTAAAATAACAAAAGTACAGAACTGACACACACACACACGCACACACACGCGCACACACACATATCCTTGTGGGGACATTTGGTCCCCACAACGTGATGAATACCAGGTACACGCGCACACACACACACACACACACACACACACACACACACACAGACACACAGTAATAAGCAGAAAAATGCAAAACCTGATATTTATCCAATCAAAAAAATATCTAAACCTTGCCAAAAGTAATCTTTTAGAATGTCTGAATATATTTCAAAATGCAAAGCCTATTAAAATGTAGATACAGTAAAAAACAAAACTAAAAAAACAATAGGAATCTCAAAGCCCCTGTATATATGTATATAGGGAGATACAGGAGTTTACATGGCATTACATAAGTTTTTATTTTTATGCCACTAGATAGTGCAATTTTCACTTAAAAAAAATGGATTTTAAATGCTTTTACTCTATTTTAATGTGAAATGTTGTGTTTATTGAAAAATAATAAATACATAATTAAATTAAAAAATATAATATAAAATATAATTCTAGTGGGAAAAAATTGCTCATTAAAACTGTATAAATATTGCATAGATTCATAAAAAATGCTCAAAATTCTAAATAATAATTACAAAATATTATTGAACAAAAATGTATTTAATTGATTTTCCTGAAGAAAAAAAAAAGGTACTTTTTAAGGCTTCGGTCACTTTTGACCGCGAGGGAGCCAAGTGTGACCCCTTAATGAGGAGGCCCAGAGGGTTTAAACAGCTATTTCTGCAAAACAAACTTGTTTGCTGAGCTCATAATCGTACTTATCTGGTATGACGGCAGCTTTAAGATCCTCCTCAACATGACATATGGACAGACCCCACAGTTTATGCAGCAGAAACTCGTAGTTAAACAGACACTGTGTGAGTAAAGGAATAATCTGCTCGGAGTGGATGTAATGATACGGTAAACAGTAGAGCTTGCGCAAATTAAATTCATAGCACCTTCTTCCCTTCTCCTTCCTGATCCAGGCTAGAGGCTGAAAAACTTGGCTATTTGGGACGTTCCCATTAAAGTAATCTGCAAAGTCTGCATGCACAGCTTTTATGGAGTCTTCTGTTGTCGTGTATCGCTGCAGGACAACGCAGGTGAACTCTGCATGAGTCCAGCCCAGCACCCATGTGCCGTCACTTTCCATTTCTGTGACGTAACCTTTCAGACCATGCAGCAGTCGTGCCACAAACGCATACGGCACTGGGGAGAATTCAGAAACGGGAAGCGTCTGATGATGCAAAACCGCCATCTCGCGTATGACATGATCATCACGACCCAAAAGCACTAACAGTTCCTCCTCGGTCACACCAGAACGGGACAGTGATATGAGCAAAGCCGTGCGTCGCACCAAACATGGCCCATGCTCTCGCTCTAAACTAACAAGGATGCTCACAAAGAGTTTATTTGGATCTGTAGGGATGTTGAGACTCTCTTTTGGTGTAAAGGAACTCCATTTCCTGGTCTCAGCATAGGCTAAATTGAGGTAGAGAGGGGATGGACTGGATAGACAGGACTCGAATAAAAGGCTCCACTGGTTTTCAGTCAGCTGGCGAAAATCTGATGATAGTCTTGACACCAGTCCTGATGTGATATCTTCACGGTTAAGAGCAGGTAGAGACAGGACAGTAACCTTAACTTGGGACTGAAAAAAAAAAACAGAAAGAGACAAGAAATTCAAAATGAATGCCCTAAAACCAAAATCTCTGCTTTGATCATTATATTTACTAATTGTCTGTGGATGTCTATTGTAGACAATTGCCAATGCTTTGATGTGCTGTACAAATAAAATACAATAAAATTTACCCCCAACCCTAATTAATATTTTTATTTTCTTTTTTCTTTTTTATAATTTAATTCAGTTTAGTTTTATTAATCAAAGAATTAAAAACATTTATAATGTAACACAATATTTTTCCACTGCTAGTCAAAAGTTTTTGAACAGCAAGCCTGCTTTCATTTGATCCAAAATACAGCAAAAGCAGTACTATTTTAAAATGTTTTTATTATTTAAAATAACTGCATTTTATTTGAATATATTTTAAAATGTAATTTATTCCTGTGATCAAAGCTAATTTTTCTGCATTATTACTCTCAGTCTTCAGTGGCACATGATCCTTCAGAAATCATTCTAATATGCTGATTTGCTGTTCAAGAAACATTTATTATTATAAACAGTTGAGTACAGTTTTTCAGGATTCTTTGATAAATAAAAAGATCCAAAGATCAGCATTTATAGGATCATGTGACTGGAGTAATGATGCTAAAAAAAAATTCAGCTTTGAGATCACAGGAATAAATTACATTTTAAAATATATTTAAATTTTGAAATAGTAAAAAATATTTCAAAATTTCAGTTTTCGCTGTACTTCGGATCAAATAAATGCAGGCTTGGTGAGCAAAAGAGACTTCTTTAAAAAACATTAAAAAAAACTTTTGACTGGTAATAGCTGTTCCTTTTCAGTTGTTAAAGAATCCTAAAAACAGATATATCACAGTTTTCACCAAAATATTATGCAGCAAAACAGTTTTTAAAATTGATAATATGAACAAATGTTTCTGAGCACCAAATTAGCCAATCAGAATTTATTTTTGAAGGATCATGTGACACTGAAGACTAGAGTAATAATTATGAAAATTCAGCTTTTGCCATCACAGGAATAAATTCATTTTAAAACACAATGAAAGAGTAAACATTTATTTTAAACTGTAAAAAAAAGTTTTTGTTTTTTTTGAATGCAGCTTTAGTGAGCAAAAGAGCATAATCTTCACAACCCTAATCTTTTGAATGGTAGTGTAAATCTTCTATGACCCATTTGCTTACCTGTAGAACATGAGCACATTTAGACTGTGTGCTGGCAGACAGGACAGTGAAGACATTTGGCAGTAAAGTATTACTTAGCCAGGAAAGGCCAGCCTCATGTTCCTCGCTCAGATTATCCAGACCATCCAGCACCAGGGTCAAGGGCCGGTCTTCTGTCACCAGGCCCAACAATGAGCACAGCTCACTGGACAACTCTGACAGTGACTGTGAGGAAAACACGTAGACTGTATTTCATAGTGCAACACTATCTGGGAGACAGTTAAGCAATCTCACAATATCGCATATCCAATACGGTGTAAAAGACCTTATGAATATTTGATCGGCCTTTAAAGTGTTTATGTACCTCAGATATCTCTGTTTTGAGACTATAGATGTTGGCTAACTGTAGACACAGGGTCTGGAGGAGCAGAGGTACGTTTCTGCTGTCGGATGTCAGACCAACAAAGCAAATCAGCACCTTGGCATCCCTAAGAATTAAACACAAAATTAAAGATTTAGATTTAGAAGTATGATATGTTGTATCATGAACATAACTTTTTTTTTTTTTAAATAAATGCTGTGGTTTTGAACTTTTTCTTTATCAAAGAATCCTGATACAACAGTTTTCTGAACAGCAAATCAGCGTATTAGAAGCGTATTAGTAATTACTGAAGGATCATGTGACACTGAAGACTGGAGTAATGATGCCATCACAGGAATATATTAAAGCTGAGGTCAAAAGTTTACATCCCCTTTCAGAATCTGCAAAATGTAAATTATTTTACCAAAATAAGAGGTATTATACAAAATGCATGTTGTTGTTTATTTAGTACTGACCTGAATGAGATATTTCACATACAAGCTGTTTACATATAGTCCACAAGAGAAAATAATAGTTGAATTTATAAAAATGACCCTGTTCAAAAGTTTACATCCCTTGATTCTTAATACTGTGTTGTTACCTGAATGATCCACAGCTGTTTTTTTGTTTAGTGATAGTTGTTCATGAGTCCCTTGTTTGTCCTGAACAGTTAAACTGCCCGCTGTTCTTCAGAAAATCCTTCAGGTCCCACAAATTCTTTGGTTTTCCAGCATTTTTGTGTATTTAAACCTTTTCCAACAATGACTGTATGATTTTGAGATCCATCTTTCCACACTGCGGACAACTGAGGTACTCATATGCAACTATTACAGAGGATTCAAATGCTCACTGATACTCAAGAAGGAAAAACTATGGATTAAGAGCATGGGTAAATTTAACCTATTTTGTCTTCTGGGAAACATGCACATATCTTCTGTAGCCTCTAAAGGACAGTACTAAATAAAAATATATATATTTATGGCAATATAAGAAAAATGTACACATCTCCATTCTGTTCAAAAGTTTTCACCCCCAGCTCTTAATGCATTGTTTTTCCTTCTGAAGCATCAGTGAGCATTTGAACTTTCTGTAATAGTTGCATATAATAGTTGCAACTGAGTCCCTCAGTTGTCCTCAGTTTGAAAAGATGGATCTCAAAATCATACAGTCATTGTTGGAAAGGATTCAAATACACAAAAATGCTGAAAAACCAAAGAATTTGTGGGACCTGAAGGATTTTTCTGAAGAACCGCAGGTAGTTTAACTGTTTAAGACAAACAAGGGACTCATGAACAACTATCACTAAACAAAAAAAACCACAGATGTGGATCATGCAGGTAAGAACACAGTATCAAGGGGATGTAAACTTTTGAATGGGGTAATTTTTATAGATTCAACTATTATTTTCTCTTGTGGACTCTATGTAAACATCTTTTATGTGAAATATCTTATTCAGGTCAGTACTAAATAAACAACAACAACATGCATTTTGTATGATCCCTCTTATTTTTTAATAAAACAATAACAATAATTTTGCAGATGTAACATTTTGACCTCAACTGTACATTAAAATATTTATTTTAAATTATAATAATATATTTTAAAAATTGTAACAATATTACGATTTTTATTGTACTTTTGATCAAATAAATGCAAGAGACTTCTTAAAACTACTTTCAAATGTTTAAATTCATGTTTTCTTTGTTTCCCTACCCAGGTATCCAGCTAGGTATGAGTTGTGCCAGTTTGGCAAGAGTTGTGCTCTTTCCAGACCCTGATTCCCCCAGTATCAGCACAGCTTTCTTGGAGGATGATGATGCTTCAAGTGCACACCTCACTTCCATCAAAAAGTCCTGCCTAAATGCATAGCCCTGTGCTCTAACAAGGAAAAAGAAAGACTATTTGTGACCCTGAACCACAAAACCAGCCATAAGGGTCATTTTTTTGAAATTGAGATTTATACATCATCTGAAAGCTGAATAAATAAACATCCAATGATGTATGGTTTGTCAGGATAGGACAATATCTGAGCATTTGAAAATCTATTTGAAAATCTGGAATCGGAGGGTGCAAAAAAAAAAAATCAAAATATTCAGAAAATCACCTTTAAAGTTGTCTAACTGAAATTCTTAGCAATGCATATTACTAATCAAAAATTAAGTTGTGCTATATTTACAGTAGTAAATTTACTAAATATCTTCATGGAACATGATCTTTTGTGTAGAAGAAAAATTTATAATTTTATATTTGGCTATTGCTGCAAATATACCCGTGCAACTTAAGACTGGTTTTGTGGTCCAGGGTCACATTTATGTTGCAGTTCAAACTAGTCAAATAAAACTGAACCATGTTAGAATCTGTGACTCACAGTGTTTTCCCAAATCTGACATGACGCTGAATCTCTTCTTCAACTCTGAGTCTGGAAACCTCCTTCCTCTGCAAGTCATAGGAGCCTTTGGCCTGACGAACCTGCATAAGTCTGAAGCAACACTTTGAGAAGAACTTGACAGACAGTAATAAACTGAGATGAAGGACAAATGTGTCGTCTTACCTGTTGAGGGATGTGGTGACAGTGCGCTGGAAGTGTGAGCAGAGCCGTTCAACATAGAACTGATGAGATCTGTTGTGTTTAGCACTCAGACCCTTCCTTCCCCAGCTGACGTTGGTCTCATGGATATTAGTGTGCCTCAGCTTGAAAATGCAAGATTTAATGAATTCAATGATCATATAAGGATTATAGATAGATAGACAGATAGATACCTTGAGGTGGATGTTGCGTATGAAGCGCTGATGAGCTTGATGCAAGGTTTGATTGATTTCAGGTCTTCCTTTGTGCAGGTCTATAAACTGTGGTGCATATTCATTTTTCAGATTGTACAGAAGGTCAGTGATGATCCTCTTATAACAGTGACTGTACTCCTCTGGTGGCTGCTTCCCTCCAAGACCCTGTTCCACTTCCCAGTCAAGCACTGAAACATATGAACATTTGGCTTTGTGAGTTAATTAGGCTTCTTCACATCCAAGTAAGTCAAGTGCACATATATTTTTCATCTGTGACTGCAAAACACATGCCTGTTTTAAGCAGATGGCTGGTGGGTTCTTCTCCAATGGCCTCAGGTCCAGACCGCCTCAGCACGTTCCACAGCTTCACACAGGAAGAACGCCACGCCTTCCTTCCCAGCTTCCTGCGATGCCCATCCTGACTGAGGTAGTCAGGGTGATGTGTGCTAATGAAAAACAAAAGCCTCTGAATGACATTAATAGATTAGTTAATTTCCAGAATGAAGATTTCCTGATAATATTACTCACCTCCATGTCATCCAAGATGCTGATTTTTTTTAATCAAAAAGAAATTAAGGTTTTTGAGGAAAACATTTCAGGATTTTTCTCTATATAGTGCACTTCAATGGGAGGCAATGGGTTAATGGTCCAAAATGCAGTTTTAATGCAGCTTTAAAGGGCTCCACACGTTCCCACAATCCCTTTACAATGGCACAGACCATATTTTAAAAAAAATGATAGATCGTTTCACTACATAAGACCCTTATTCCTTGGCTGGGATCAATTTGGACCTTCAACCTGTTGGTCCACGTTGAAGTCCACTATATGGAGAAAAATCCTGGAATGTTTTCCTCAAAAACCTTTTTTTTTTTTTTCGACTGAAGAAAGAAATACATGAACATTTTGGATGACATTGGGGTGTGTAAATTGTCAGTAAATTTTTAATCTGGAAGTAAACTAATCCTTTAAATAAGCTAAGGAGAAATCAATCATAGATGACCAACACTTTTTTTAACTGGCCAAGTGGGCACAGTTGTCAAACCAAAACAAAAAACTTTGATATTGGCTGATTATCACTTTCTTTATGATTGGAAAAGGCACATTTTTCAATCTATCTTCTTTTATGTTCCACAGAATAAATAAAGTCATATAGAAACAACATGAGGATGGTTCAGTGATGACAGATTTTTAATATTTGGGTGAACTATTCCTTTAAGGAATCAGAGGAAGGCGTTCCAGCTCAGTTTCAGGTTTAACATCTCTAATTCTAACGGCTCTTAAACATAACAGCTGCAACCATTTAAGTCTCATTGTGTCAAACATGGAAATCACTCCCAACTTCTCTGCCATGGGAACCAAACAAAGAGAGCTGAATATGAAAAGCTCAGTAACAATAGCAGCAATTACGCCATTGTTTGCAACTTGTTCAGCAAGTAGTTGCTAGTTTATAGATTCTGATATATGATCAGTAACGTGCTGTTCATTTTCAATAAATGTAACTGGAACTGATGAAAAGATATGTATGTTTTACTACTGTACTCACAAGTAATAGACCTTAGATTAGGCACAATGATGAATTTAATGCGGATAAAAATGAGGATGTGAGGGACAGACTTATGTCTTTTTCACCACTCACAAGCACACCACTTTCAAACTGTTTTATGTCTACTGAATACTTTTTTTTTTCAGAAAGACTTTTACTCAGCTGAATAATCAGTGTGTTGTTAAAGAGATAAAAAGACCCAAAAAGGAAAAATCTGTCATTAGTTACTCACCCTCATGTCGTTCTAAACCTGTAAGACCTTCATTCATCTTCAGAACACAAATTAAGATATTTTTGTTAAAATTCAAAAGCTTTCTGATCCTGCATATACAGCAACGCAACTGAAGGCCAATAAACGTAGTAAGCACATCTGTTAAATAGTCCATGTGACATCCGTGGTTCAACCGTAGTGTAACGAAGCTATGAAAATACTTTTTGTGCGCAAAGAAAACAAACTGGGCCTGGGAACATTTCAGTTACATTGATGTCCAATGTCGCCAGATGTACGATAATTCTCATATTTGTATGATAATTTTGACATATGTACGATCAATAATGAAAAAAATCCTATAATGTGCGACAATTTCAGAATTTTTACTTCAAATGATGGTCGTTGTAATATAGTGCTTCTATACTAATTGATCTAGCTGTGGATCCTACATCTACCGTGCCCTGCTTTTAAGCCAACAAGCACTATGTTGCTGTGCTGCATGTACTGCAGAAGGACTCAGCATCTGGCAACATGCAAACTTCTGATGACAGTGACTTAAAGATGGAGTTTTGACCGCCCACTTAGATAGCCTAGTTATTTATCTATTGTTGTAATTTGCAGGTTGTGTCAAAAAGTTGTTGGCCTATTGGTAGATAAATAGCTGTATTCTGTTCATTTGACTCGTGTACAATCATTGTCTTCCAAATACGATCATTTTGAACTTCTGGTATGATACTTGAACATTTCCAATCTGGCAACACTGAATATGCAAAGTCAGAAAGCTCCCGGATTTCATCCAAAATATCTTATATTTTCTTACATTAGTCTTACAGGTTTGGAACGACATGAGGGTGAAAAATTAATGACAGAATTTTCATTTTTGGTCGAAATATTCCTTTAAAGGGGTCATCCGGTGCCACATGCACTTTTACAAGCTGTTTGAACTGAAATGTGTGTTGGGAGTGTGTGTACACAACCACCCTAGAATTAAATAGATCCACCCAGTAGTTTTCTTTTAATTTAGTAAAATAATTTGCCCCTTCTCAAATCGAGCTGTTCTCAGATGCCTGTCGTTATGGCGTAACACCGACAGAGGCCGCTCCAGCCATAGTTGATAGACAGCAGTGTTTTAGCATAGACCCGCCCCGAGTGAAGTAGACTGACAGCACTGAGGGAATGTGACCGCTCATCTATCTAAGTGGGTTCATGTTTACACGAATCATTTCTCACCATACTGCTTTATAAACAAGGGTCAGTATAAAGCTTAGCTTTGTAACGCTAGATGGTTTAAAACGGTATCTGTTAATGATTAAGATGTAACCTTAACACAATACCTGCAAAAGTGTTTACAGCCCGCAACTGCACATGAGTAAACACTATAACACTCCCATTTACGAATTTCAATATAAGGACGGGGTAAGTTATGTTAACCGATCACTTTTTTGCTCTTGTTCAATCAGCTATACCTCAGTAAACACACCGCATTCCTCTCTTTACCACAGTAAACACATCGCGTTTGTCTCTTTACCACAGTAAACACACCACGTTCGTCTCTTTACCACAGTACACACACCGCGTTTGTCTCTTTACCACAGTAAACACACCGCGTTCGTCTCTTTACCACAGTAACGTTAAACACACCGCGTTCGTCTCTTTACCACAGTAAACACTCCGCGTTCGTCTCTTTACCACAGTACACACACCGCGTTCGTCTCTTTACCACAGTAAACACACAGCGTTCGTCTCTTTACCACAGTAAACACACCGCGTTCGTCTCTTTACCACAGTAAACACACCGCGTTCGTCTCTTTACCACAGTACACACACCGCGTTCGTCTCTTTACCACAGTTCGTCTCTTTACCACAGTAAACACACAGAGTTCGTCTCTTTACCACAGTACACACACCGCGTTCGTCTCTTTACCACAGTAAACACACAGCGTTTGTCTCTTTACCACAGTAAACACACCGCGTTCGTCTCTTTACCACAGTAACGTTAAACACACCGCGTTCGTCTCTTTACCACAGTAAACACTCCGCGTTCGTCTCTTTACCACAGTACACACACCGCGTTCGTCTCTTTACCACAGTAAACACACCGCGTTCGCCTCTTTACCACAGTAAACACACCGCGTTCGTCTCTTTACCACAGTAAACACACCGCGTTCGTCTCTTTACCACAGTAAACACACCGCGTTCGTCTCTTTACCACAGTACACACACCGCGTTCGTCTCTTTACCACAGTTCGTCTCTTTACCACAGTAAACACACAGAGTTCGTCTCTTTACCACAGTAAACACACCGCGTTCGTCTCTTTACCACAGTAAACACACCGCGTTCGTCTCTTTACCACAGTAAACACACCGCGTTCGTCTCTTTACCACAGTACACACACCGCGTTCGTCTCTTTACCACAGTTCGTCTCTTTACCACAGTAAACACACAGAGTTCGTCTCTTTACCACAGTACACACACCGCGTTCGTCTCTTTACCACAGTAAACACACAGCGTTTGTCTCTTTACCACAGTAAACACACCGCGTTCGTCTCTTTACCACAGTAACGTTAAACACACCGCGTTCGTCTCTTTACCACAGTAAACACTCCGCGTTCGTCTCTTTACCACAGTACACACACCGCGTTCGTCTCTTTACCACAGTAAACACACCGCGTTCGTCTCTTTACCACAGTAAACACACCGCGTTCGTCTCTTTACCACAGTAAACACACCGCGTTCGTCTCTTTACCACAGTAAACACACCGCGTTCGTCTCTTTACCACAGTAAACACACCGCGTTCGTCTCTTTACCACAGTACACACACCGCGTTCGTCTCTTTACCACAGTTCGTCTCTTTACCACAGTAAACACACAGAGTTCGTCTCTTTACCACAGTAAACACACCGCGTTCGTCTCTTTACCACAGTAAACACACCGCGTTCGTCTCTTTACCACAGTACACACATCGCGTTCGTCTCTTTACCACAGTACACACACCGCGTTCTTCTCTTTACCACAGTAAACACATCGCGTTCGTCTCTTTACCACAGTAAACACACCGCGTTCGTCTCTTTACCACAGTACACACATCGCGTTCGTCTCTTTACCACAGTACACACACCGCGTTCGTCTCTTTACCACAGTAAACACATCGCGTTCGTCTCTTTACCACAGTAAACACATCGCGTTCGTCTCTTTACCACAGTAAACACATCGCGTTCGTCTCTTTACCACAGTAAACACATCGCGTTCGTCTCTTTACCACAGTAAACACATCGCGTTCGTCTCTTTACCACAGTAAACACACCGCGTTCGTCTCTTTACCACAGTAAACACACCGCGTTCGTCTCTTTACCACAGTAAACACACCGCGTTCGTCTCTTTACCACAGTAAACACATCGCGTTCGTCTCTTTACCACAGTAAACACACCGCGTTCGTCTCTTTACCACAGTAAACACATCGCGTTCGTCTCTTTACCACAGTAAACACATCGCGTTCGTCTCTTTACCACAGTAAACACACCGCGTTCGTCTCTTTACCACAGTAAACACACCGCGTTCGTCTCTTTACCACAGTAAACACACCGCGTTCGTCTCTTTACCACAGTAAACACATCGCGTTCGTCTCTTTACCACAGTAAACACATCGCATTTGTATCTGTCTCAGTATGCTAACCTTACCCTTCCAGTACATATAAAGATAAATGAAAGTGACATTAAGTTTAACATTACTAACCATTCAGACACGTCCAGTATAAGCAGTAATTGCCGAACTTCTTTGCGGGTGTCATCTTTCGGTTTCGGTTCCAACTCCGGTTTTTAAATTAAATTTTAAATGGATGGGGTTGTCTTCAAAGCCCCCAAAGTGCCATTTTCCCCCAAACTATACAACTATACCCCCAACTGTTGTCTAGGCAACACCCGGTGTGCTATGTAATGACACGCCCCACAGAACTGAGGGACGGGGTGAGCAGAGGTTCATATGATTTAAAGGGGCAGGTACTGATATCGCTTGCTGAGAACAGAGGCATTTTTTACCAGGTAAAATGAGTGGGTTTTTTTACACTACCATAGAGAATTTTTAATCAAAGTATTTTACAAACTTTTCATTTGGACCCTAAAGCATCATATTAACTTGTGGAAAATGGGCATCGGCCGACCCCTTTAAACAACAGTCCAATCCATTGAATGCACTGTACTTCTATCCCTCACAGCTTTTTTTTAATTCATGCCAAAAATTAAACATGTCGCTACCCTGACTTAGGTCTATAATGAGAAGAAAACATACAGTTGCCAGCATAAAAAATGTTGCTTATAATGTGAAATGCACATTTATATCGTTACCTGACAGGAAGTAAGCAGTACACAGCAGGAACTGTGTTTTTATCCAGCTTATACCAAGTCTGCAAGAGTGTCAAATCCTGCTCATAGTCCATCCAGCTCCTGGCCAGCTGTAGCTCGTCTCCATCTGAGGTGGAGCTGCTGGAGATGGAGTTCTCGCTCATGACGGCAGAACTTTGCGAAGGCTCCTTCTCTTCTGACAAACGGGGTTCCTTCTCCAGGGTAAAACTCCCGCTGTTGCTGGTGTCAATACTGAGCTGTGACTCATCTGCCATCTCTGACTGCCTCCTGGACAACTTCTTCTTGCTTCTCTCCACAAATTTTAAAATAGCTTCAAAATCTGCTTGGGGAATAGTATTCGGCAGTGACCGTATCTCATGTTTCTGTCCAGTGAACACCTACAAGAAAGGTAAAGTCTTAAATACTGATAACAAATACTCAATGTACCCCCATGACACTTATTAATGTAAACGAACTGTGTGCAGTTAAACCTACAAAAAAGGTCACTCCCTCAGTCTCCTGACAACGTCTAAGTGTCTCCATGTGCATCTCTGCCAAATCATGATTGTCCGAAACAGGATCTCCGACTCCTGAACGCAGGTCTATCATCCTGAAATCATATCCTCTCTGCTTACAGTGTAGATACAGCCGTGGATACACACTCTCCATCAGTGCACTGCGCTCTGGGACGGTATCTACACATACAACGTATGTCATGTATAGCTGAATTTTAACAATTTCATTAATCTAGGACACATTAAATGAATCAAAAGTGCCAGAAAAGATGTTACAAAAGAATATTATTTCAAATAAGCACATCTGTTTTCAACACAATAATAAATGTTTCTTGAGCAACAAATTAGCATATTAGATTGATCTGAAGGACATGTGACACTGAATACTGGAGTAATGATGCTGAAAATTAAGCTTTGGTCACAGGAATAAATTAAACTTCAACTAAATGAATTAAACAAAAAACCTTTTAAGTTTTTAACAATATTTATATACACTATATGGACAAAAGGACTGGGACACCCCCTTCTTTAGAACAGAAAAAGGATGGAAGCATAATTAATATATTTAAAAATTGCATTTCCATCTCTGTTGCACCAGTTTTGGAAGTGTCTAAAATGTCATTGGAGTTTGGTGATGAGTTTTTGACCTCAAGGTCTGCATTTAAAGTCACACCAGAGGTGTTCAACTGGGTTTAGGACTTGGCTTTATGCAGACCATGCACTCAAGTTCTTCCACACTTACTGAATTAATTTCTATTTGAACCTTGCTTTATACACAGAGGCATTGTCATGTTAGAATAGAAAATGGTTGTGTCCAAATTGTTGCTATAAAATTAGAAGCACACAATCCCCTAGAATATCATTATATGCTTAAACATTAAGATTTGTACTTATGGAAATGACTAAAGTAGTTAAACCTGTTGATTAGAAGGGGGTGTCCCAATACATTTGGCAATATAGTGTATATGTTTCAATAAAATAGCCATCTAGCATACGTGTTGAGAGAATGTACATCCACCTTACCTTTATATCCACCACACAGATAGATCATGAATCTCCTTTGTTTAAAATGCAGTGGTGCATCATCATTTACTGCGTTTGGAGAAGAATGTTGCAGTTTTGTATCTCTTTCATCTGATCTTAGTTTGTGTTCAACATCAGCAGCTTTAAATGGTCCCTCAGACAGAGAGCCTTGGCCCTCCGGAGCCTCGTCTGTACATGAAGATGCATTTTGGACCATTCTTGTTTTCTCTTTCTTTTCTTTTTCCTCATTGTCATCTTTTTCTTTCTTTCTTTTCTCATCTAGTGGCACATAGCTCTGCAGGAGATCAGGACTGTTTGACAAAACCTGGTCCTTTAACACCAAAGACGAGTTAATTAATGTAAGTAAGATCACACAATTGCTGTGTAAATCTCTGTGATTATAATAAATGCTTAAAACACAAACATTTCATACTAACCTTGAACACAAGTGTTTTTGTTTGCTGAAACACGACAGCTTCTTTCTCCTCAAGAGATGAAGTTGTTCCCTTAAAATGACGCTGATGCAAGTTGTACTGTAACAGAGAAAAAAATAGTAACTAAACTAATTTTTTAAATTATTTACAGCTTCCTTTCTTGGAATTTCTCAAGTTCAGGTGATCCTTTCAGAAAATACTTAATTAGCTTTTTGACCATTGTGAGATATTTTATATTTGATTTTCTCTTTCTTAATATTTATATTTTATCTGTCTTTATTTCATAGTTGTTTTTCTTGATACATTTCATTTTTTATTACTTTGCAAAAACTAAAGTGCAATAAGCATGCTTAATATAATATTTTAAAATAATAAATAAAATAATAAATACATTTCCATCTTCATACATGCAGACTTCATACATCTAATATTTTACATTTTATTCGTATTTCAAAAATATTTTAGTTTTATCCTTTATCTTTATACATGTATTTTATTTTCAATATTAGTTTTTTATTCATTAAATCTATAATGTTAATTCATTTTTTTATATTTGATTTTCATTTTTCTTAATATTGTTGCAATAATTAAAGTGCAATAAAAATTAATATAAACATTTCAAATAATAATAATAAACATTATTATTATATTATTATTATATATTTTTTATTATTTATATATATTATTTTTTTATTATTATTTATTGTTATATTTATTTATTTTTTGTATAATTGTATAAATTAATAGAATTTTACTTTCATACTTGATTTGTATTTTTACTTAATATTTATATTTCATCTCTCTTTATTTCATAGTTTTTAAATAAATGTTGTTACTTTGTATTTCAAAAATAATTTTAAAGTTTTCTCCTTTATCTTTATACATGTATTTTATTTTCTATTTATTTCAATATTCGTTTTAATTTATTCATTAAGTTTTTCCTTAACATTAATTCATAATTATATACTTGATTTTTATTTTTCTAAATATTTATTTTATTCTATGAGCCTGTATTTCATTACTTTTTATGTGTGCAATAATTAAACATTATAACATGATTAATATAAACATTGTAAATAATAGTAATAAACATTTTAAAAAATATTTTAGTTTTGTTTATCTTCATACATGCATTTTTTATTATATTTCAATATTTGTTTTTTATTTATTAATTAATAATTATATAAATTAATTGAATGTTATTTTTATATTGGATTAGAATTTTTACTTAATATTTATATTTTATCTGTCTTTATTTCGTAGTATTTCATACAGTTTATTATTTTGTATTTCAAAATAATTTAATAATTTTCTCTATTTAATTCCTTCTTAATTTATTTCAAAAAAATTGTTTTATTTATTTATTACGCCTATCTTTTTATTTAATTTTAATTTATCTTAATATTTATTTTATTTTATGAGTCTTTATGTCATTACCTTTTATGTATGCAATAATTCAAGTGCAATAAACATGATCTATATAAACATTTCAAATAATAATAATCATCATTTCAAAAATATTTGAAGTTCTCCATCTCCATACATGCATTTTCTATTATATTTATTTCAATATTTGTTTTATTTTTTTCATTTATTCATTAATAATTTAATAAATTAATTGAATTTATTATATTCATATTTAAAAAAAATGATTTTATAGTTTTATCCTTTATCTTCATAAATGTATTTTCTAT
>NC_133363.1:52231268-52328768 GCF_049309525.1 Garra rufa
TTAACGCAGCACGTTAACGCCGATAACGGCCCACCACTAGATATTGTCCTATAAATTTCACAAGTAATGCAGTACTCATGCAAAAAAAAAGAAAATAAATAGTTTTTGTTATGTTTCCCCAACAATGCAGGTTGCATTATTTAACATCAAACAAATCATGCATAATTTTTACATTTTCTTTTCTCCACTTATGCTCAGTTACACAGGCGCGGTTCCACTATGAGCAATGTACCTGCCGCTGCCCGTTTGGGGCAATATGAGATCAGAGGGCTGCTTTTGTGTTTCCTGCATATTGTAAGAACTTTGTCAGATGGTAAGCACTCTTTACCCTTTTCTTATCATCATAAAACTGCATCAGATTTATACTCTTTATACGATTGTAGCTTTACTTTCCTATCAACTTTAATCTTTTAGCCAAAGGCTCTCTTCTCCAACATACTTTGGGTTAGTGGTTTTTCAAAACTACCAGAAACCACCAAGAATTTTCTTTGCAACCAGCCAGGCAACCAACTAACCCCCTAAAAACCACCCCAACAACCCCAAAGCGATGCCTTAGACACCACTCAGACCAGAGATGGGCACTCGAGTTAGTGACTCGGACTTGGAGTCGCATTATTATAGACTTCAGATTTGACTTGAACCTTGACTCGACCTGAAATGACTCCAGACTTGATTTGACTTGAGGAAAAGCATTTGTGAATATTTTCAATGCAGCTCCAGTCTGTTATGCTTAAATACTTAATGTATATAATATATATAATTGATACTGAAAAGGCGAAGCCGTAACAGCACCACTAGAAAGCAGCGCTATACACGCTAGTATTTTTAATCTAAAGCCAAACGCGCTTTATTCAAGCCCTTTCAGCTCCATGCTGTTTCTCTTACTCTCCAAGCATGCGCCAGCGCCAAGTTTAAGAGTTGCAGATTACGAGGTTATTTTAACAACGACAGAAAAACAGTGAGCAGCAAAATTACAGATTACAAATCTGCTGGTTACCTTTCTTTTCTGCACAAGATGAGAACGCTTGATTATTGTATATATATATTTTAGCAGATAATGCTTTTACGTAAGATGTTCAAATAGTATCGATTTCAGGAGGGAACACTGAACAAAAACAGTATTTTTTGTCACATGGCCTCACATGTATCTGAATGTAAAAATACAATACATGTAAAAATGTATTTAATTTTTTTGTCCGGACCTCTGCTTGGAAGAAAATATTAGAGGCTGTGCCTGTTGGAACTTTAATTGAATACCCCTGACTTATATAAACAAACAAATACTTTATTTGTATGGTTTTGTAATATCTGTCACATATTTCCTTATGTGTCATGGTAGATAGGACTCTTATTATAGAATTTTGATTACATGGTAATGGATTAAAACAGTAAAGTACATTAACTTTACATCTTAACACCTCCTTAAAAAAATACTTAAAAAAACAGATCATAGATCATATATTTTGTCTATAGGTTAAAGACTTGTGAACATCTCTGACGAGAAGCACACTATCAACCACATGTTGCATACTGAATATGCAGAACAGGGCAGGTTGTGACCTGGGGTGGCAGCTGTTGTTGATCTTTAAATGAGGGGTAATTAAATTCTATGGAAATCAGTTGAATGTACAATGGAATTCTGTGGGTGCACACCAAAATTCTTATGACAGGTATCACTTTAAGCAAGGATTTATCGCCCCTGCTTTGGCTTTTCCAGCACCACACGCTGTAGATGTCTTCCACATCAGCTTGCCGGCTGAATTTCTTGAATGTCCTGAATGTCTTCTCTTTTCTAACATAGCACAAGAGTATTGCTCTTTATTGAGGTTCTTACTTGAGACATTTGTACTGTATGAAAGTAATTTAAATCAAAACCAAAACCAATGAGAAATCCATCCCAGTAATCTATGAAAACATTCATTCTTCTCACAATTTTTGATTACTGGTCAAAGAGCGTGGGAACCCTGTGGATCGGTCGTTTGTGTGTCAAGAACTGAATGTCACTGTGAACAGGAAGAGTTGAGCTACTGTATATTGCATCAGTGCTTCTGTTTCTATCTAACTTAATCTCTTTCTGTAGACACTCTGATGGCCTACTGGTCTAAAGTCAATCCACAAGACATCATGAACTTCCTCAGTTTGCTCGAGTGAGTGACATTTCCCATGAGGTGTTGTACTTGTTTGACGAGTGTTGGTCTAATTATTTATGTGCATCTGAATCTTGTGTAACTCCACAATGAGAAAGTAAAACATTGAAACGTATTTCTTTTGTTTTTGTGTTTTAAAGAAGTTTCTTATGCTTAACAAGGTCACATTTATTTCAGCAAAAATACAGTAAAACAGTTATATTGTTTTCTATTTTAATATATTTTATTTCTGTGATGACAAAGCAAAATTTTCAGCAGCCATTACGTTAGTCTTCAGTGTCACATGATTGTTCAGAAATCATTCTAATATGCTGATTTGCTGCTCAAGAAACATTATTATTAATGTTGAAAACAATATTTTTGTATGAACAGTGATACATTGTTCAGGGTTCTTTAATAAATAGAAAGTTAACCAGAACAGCATTTATTTGAAATGTACATATTTTTGTAACAATTCAAAAGTCTTACTTTTGCTGTCTCTTTTAATTAATTTATATTAAGCATATTTGCTAAATAAAAGTGAATTTTGTCATCGCTAAGAATGCAGCACACAGTTGTGTTGCTTTGAAGGATTACTTCTCTCCGAAATTTTAATTTCCTGATAATTTACTCACCCCCATGTCATCCAAGATGTTCATGTCTTTCTTTCTACAGGTTTTTGAGGAAAACATTCTAGGATTGTTCTCCATATGGTGTTCTTTAGTGGGCATCAGTGGCTTGAAGATGCAAATTGCAGTTTCAATGCACCTTCAAAGAGCTCTACACAATCCCAGCCTAGGAATAAAGGTCTTCTCTAGCAAAACGATCGGCCATTTTCTAAAAAAATCTAAATATGTATATACTTTTTAACCATAAATGCTCGTTTTGCACTAGCTCTGCAAGATCTGCAACAGTGTTCTTACGGGGTTCGGAAAAGTTTTGCCCCTATTTAGTTTTTTATAATAGAAAATTAAGAATTGAATGAAAATACATTTATTGTACAAAAGTGTGATTTCATAGCAGCTGTTTAAATACAGATACAAAATACAGGTTATAAGCATTTTGGGTTTCTTTTCACAATATTCTTGGCTCTGTATTACATAGCCTCAATAACCTTTGCAAAAATAAAAAAATATACAGACTTTTATGTGCGCACCAGAAACCATTAAACTTAGCATATAGGACAATGCACACTGAGCCTCCTATTGTGCCATCAGCTCATTTCGCGGTGTGGTTTCTTGGCTGCCACAAAGTATGTGTTAAAGAGACCTAAGGCCATTAAATACGGCATACTGCCCTAACCAAAACCAAATTTTAAACACTTTTTACAGTACCAGTCTTTTTATAGACCCTTGAACTTAGCAAATTTTATGTCATCAGCCCATTCTGGGTCATGGTTTCTGCTTCACAGAGGATGTATTAAATTGGACATTATGCCTTGATATTAGAGGTACTACCATGAGAAAAGCCAAGTAGATCCCTGTTAATTCATGTGTATCCATGCTCTCGTTTTAGTCATAGTAAGATGGCAGTGATGCACGGAAATAGGTTATATAAAACTAGAAACTGTAATGCGTAAAAATTCCCATTAGCATGTGAATAGTTTCTCAAGGGCACAAAAAAATTATTGTGTGCATGTAAAAGTCTGTATTTAAAAAAAAAAAAATATATATATATATATATATATATATATATATATATATATGTTGTCACTTTGATAAAATCAATTAAGAAATCTCTGAAAAAAGAAAAATATTTACAGGTGACTGTACTATATACTAAATATAAAGCTGAACAAAATGTTCTGTGAACCATTTATGTTTATAGTTTGTAATATTTTGAAATGGAAAATGGGTAGGAACCCTGTGGTTAGTTCGAAAAGATAGAGTAGGGCAAAAAAATCTCATTTTCTCCTAAACTTTAAAATCGTCCAAAATCGTTGTTTTACCATTTTTGTAAAGGCTGTTTGACTTTCTTTGCATGTTCTCTGTGTAAACACTGGGTCGGTACTTCTGCCTACGCCACGTGTGACCTTTCCAACATCATTATGTAATGCATGAGGTCGAGTGACAAGAATGACAAGCATTTGTGGTTAAAAAGTATAGAATTTTTTTTTTTTTTTTTTTTTTTTAGAAAATGACGATCGTTTCCCTAGATAAGACCCTTATTCCTCGACTTTGAACCTGCATTAAAACTGCAATTTGGACCAGTTGGATCTCATTTAAGTCCACTATATGGAGAAAAATCCTGGAATGTTTTCCTTAAAAACCTTAATTTCTTTAAAAAATGGCATTTCCTCTGTTTAATCTTTAAATGTCTTTTCACATAATATACTAATTGTCAGTTTTCTTTGTCTTGTAGGATCTGCATAGTCCAGTTCCGTTATGCGGGCAGGCGAAACATCAGTCGGTATGCTTGATAGGGACTCAACAATGACAACATGTTTCCCTTTTAAAAATTAACCACATTTAGATCACTCATATTTACATGAACCACAACTGCGCCGTGCTGTCTGCTATCGTTTCATCAAAGCCAAATCCTTATATTTCGTTGGCCCGTGTTTTCAAATGAGCAGTGGTATGAAAATTAGCATTGCTATGACAATACGTCTTTATTGTGTGTGTTGTTTAGAAGCCAGGAACCCTGGGTGTCGAAACTCTTCTCATCTGACAGGAAGTCTCAGACCATGCCGGTGCTGCGAGGTCGAGCAAGCCTAATGCAAGCGAAGCTGCAGCAGTTCAGCACTATGGACACCTCATTAACCCTGAACATGGGTAATTGGTGCACTCATGTTATTTTATTCCCTATCACACTGTGAGAAATTGCATTGTGCTACAAGTTTTTTTATGGCTTTTCTGATACTATAATGATATATTATTTTATATTGCGAAACAAAACAAAATGTAACATACTTAGTGTTGGGTAAGTTACTATAAAAAACTAATAAATAAACTAATTACATCTTCAACAGTGTAATTAGATTACTGTACAAATTATACTCTTCAAAAAGTATTTAATTACTAATTCCTTTCTAAATCTCATATAAACCTCGACAAGTTAATACAAGGATAGACATGAAACTAGGGATGCACTGAAATGAAAATTCTTGGCCGAAACCGGAAGCCAATTACCGAACACGGTTTTCCGTGTTTTTTCCCCCATTGCATAAATCAAATAGCCAAAATGTGCTTTTTACAGTTTTGTCTTGCTTTTCAAAAAAAAAAATCAATTACAAAATTTTAAATATTTACTTAACACTGAACATGTTTAACAATCTAGTAGACATAGCCTACCAATAAAGCACAATGTGTCTTAAAATTAACAAGTTAGTAAAATAATATTCTTTGGCCATTTTTAAGACCCCCTTCTTGAATCATGCATGTGTTTTTAATGTACAAATAAATGCAGCCCTGCTGAGCAAAGACGAATGTTATTATAAATGTATTAATAGAGTTGTTGTAATGATTATTATCATTATTATTATTTTTTTTTTTTCAAATTTTATTTTACAGAACAACAGTAAAATTACAATGTTAACATGTATGAATGTTGACTTTTATTTAGGCGGAAACCGGCAAGAAGACCTCAGTACTACTTTTTGCTAACAAAAAAAATATATTTAGTTGAAATAGAAATCTTTTGCGAAGATTATAAATGTTTCTAAATTTCTAAATGTTTCTAATGTATCCTTGTTGAATAAAAGTATATATATATATATATATACTACTGGCACCAAACCTTTGAACTAGTGTAACTAGCAAGTTAATTTAGGAGAAAGTATATTAACATAAAACAATACACACCACATCTTAATTTTTTGGTCATTGCTTGGACTGTAATTCATTTGTTTTCTTGAATCTGGAACTATAACTATGAAATGAACAAAAAACATTTCTAGAAACCTTTTGAGTAAAGCCTGATGTTTTCTCTTAGCACTGTAACATTATTGTCTAATTGTATAATCTTGTATTTCAGCTGGAGGTCCCACAGAAGCAGAGATAAACCATCAGTCTTTGCTCGAGGGGAATATGTCGACAGAGGCCTGCCTTACCGTGCTAGACGTCCTCTCACTATTCACTCAGAGCTTCAAGGTAATCACCAACACTTAACCTCTTAAACTCTGCGGAAGTCATATATCACAAGAAAGCTCTCATTCTCAAGAATCTGACCATATAAATCATTTTATTGTGTGACAAACACAGATCGAATAATCTTCAATTGAATCGCGATGTCAGAATATAATAAAAAGTGTTTCAAAATTGTTTCAAAATGTTGCTGCTTCATTTACATGACCTTCCTCATATAGTATCAGCCCATAAATGATCTCATTTGAAAGTTTAGAGTCTCCTCTTTACTAGGAATACCATAACTTCTAGTTTTATGATTCATAAAGTAGTAAAATTATGCTTAGAATTTATGTTGTTCCAAACACAAATTTCCGCCTAACGATTGTGAAGAATTCTTACAAAGAATGTGTTTTTCTTATATTTTTCTCAAAACAGACAAGTCATATATCACAAGAAAGCTCTCTTTCTCAAGATTCTGACCATATAAATCATTTTATTGTGTGACAAACAGAGATCAAATAATCTTCAATCGAATCGCGATGTCAGAATATTACCTCAAGAGTAAAATGACATATTCTATAACTTTCCTCCATATTCTACTGCTCCAGTTAGCCGCAAATAGCCACAAACTAAACAAAAAGCCATTTTATCTTTTAGATTAGGATCTCTTCTTTCAAACGAGACCATTCTCACGTTTCTGCGTTGCTTCATTGCTGAGAAATCCGTTGTTTTGCCAGACGCGCTTTTTCCTCCACTTGCGCTTTTATGTGTGTGCGCTCTGAGCCGCTCAAGCAGCTGCGTGTGTGTCTGCGGCCGCACTCAGAGCGTCTCAGTAGATCAGATTACACTCTCCGGCCGCCCGCTGTGCTGAACACAGCTGTGAACGATGACACAGACGCATATCCAGCGCGTAGAAGAAGAAGTGTCATGGAGAGGTTCCGGGTCACACAAGATGCTTCGACGGTTCGGGGAATTGTGGGATATGTAGTTTTTGGACTCTTTGAGTGTAGATATAACGTCTCAGAGGAATATAGCGGTCGCCATTATCCAAAATAGACGCTAAATGAATAAATAACGGGCCGTTTCCATGGAGAGCAGAGGATCCGCGGCTCATAAGCGCGTCTATAAGTATTGCAGCGCTTCTATTCAGGTTTGTTTTATTCCTATAATTACTTTGAAACGTAAAGGACACCAAAACAATCTGCTAAGCTATGTATTGAGTGTATATTGAATGTTGACAATAAAGTACAGTAGGTGTTTCAGTAAATACACAGGCAAACATAAAAATGAAACATAATTCAGTCAATAATCATGAAAAGTGCTATGGTACATAGTAAAATAGTATTCTAAGGGGTAATATGCTTTATAAAACCTGTTTTTGCTAAGAAACAGAAGTATACTTTTAGGGGGAAAAAAGTGGGGAAATGGGGGTAAAAGGGGCAATGTGACTCCCTTTGGTTATAATTCAATAACTTTCAATTAGAAACTGTTATATGAAAAAATCTTTTTTCTGGTATATCCTGAGACCTAGTGGAATCAAACAAAACAATTTGCAAAGAACTGAGACACCTAAATCCTGAGTTATAGACTTTCAAAAAAAAACTTTTGAAAAAAAAATCAAAAAGCGCCTATGTTTTTTTTGTTTTTATTGTAATATTTGAAATCTATATAATGTTATTTATAAAGAATTACACTGATATTATGTAGTTTAAAAGGTTTTCTATACAATGAAACCATTTTTTTTAATTTCCTCCATTGTATGTGTATAGGGGAACCATTTGAATTTAGGTAGGCCAAATGCAGGCGGAAATCCCCCAAATAGCCGCAGAGCTTAAGGGGTTAAAAAAAGGAAGTAAACTGTGGTTATTCTTATTCTAGTTTTTAATGAAGTGAAGGCTTTATTACTAGTGGGATAAGTTGATTCTTCCATAAACTGATTATGTAATTAATTGGATCCTGACAGAATCAACTGCTGGACAGTGATGGTCACAATGCTCTGATGACAAAGATCTTCGACACCTACCTCACTTTATTGAAAGTCGGACAATCAGAATCAGCAATCAAACACATCTTTGCCTCTCTGCGAGCCTTTATCATCAAGGTAAGATGTGTATTTCTTTTACAAACTTTAAAGGAGTGGTTCACTCAGAAAATAAAAATGTACTAGGGATGTAACGGTATTATTAATATTGTGATATCGCGATAGCAAAACTGTCTCGATGTTATCGTGGTCACATCATGATATAAAACGAGAAGTCTTTCTGGGAAACAGTATAGTTTTTAAAATATATTTAAAAATCTTATTCTAACATAAAAAGTCTTTGTGTTTTGCGCCATTATGCTTTGACACAGTATCTGTCAACACCGAAAGCGCAATATGGCTTAAAGGGATGGTTCGGAGTAGAATTGACTTCATTGCTATGCACTCCGAAGCCCATCTAAATACCCCATCCAAAGTTTTTTTTACCTTAGTCGAACATTTATGGAGATATTAGAGTTTTTCGAATTGCTTGTTACAGGAGTGAATGGTACATGTGATGTATCTCGTAAATTGCACCACTAAACGTGCAAGTAATCTTACCAAACTTGTACAGTAGTGTAAATAGGTTATGTACTCACAAAATGCTGCATCGGAACATTTGTAAGTCCACCATGAGTGTTTTAAAAACACGTTTTACCCGAGAACTACTAGTCTCAGAAACTACAAGTCGACGTCACTTCCCTGGTTTGAAAAAAGCACGTAAAAGTCCTCCTACTACATCTGTGTGCATGTCAACTTGTAGGAGGACTTTTACGTGCTTTTTTCAAACCAGGGAAGTGACGTCGACGTGTCGCCATTTGTAGTTTTTGAGACTAATAGGGATCGGCTAAAACGTGTTTTTAAAACACTCATGGTGGACTTACAAATGTTCCGATGCAGCGTTTTGTGAGTACATAACCTATTTACACTACTGTACAAGTTTGGTAAGATTACTTGCACGTTTAGTGGTGCAATTTACGAGATACATCACATGTACCATTCACTCCTGTAACAAGCAATTCGAAAAACTCTAATATCTCCATAAATGTTTGACTAAGGTAAAAAAAACTTCGGATGGGGTATTTACATGGGCTTCGGAGTGCATAGCAATGAAGTCAATTCTACTCCGAACCATCCCTTTAATCCCTTCAGTAAGTCTGTTTTCGTTGCGTGTTTCAAAGCGAAGTCTGGTGTTTTCCGCACCTCAGAACAGCTCCGTTTACAGTGAATGAATGCAGTGAACTCATTTATTGCATGTGCTGTGAGTTAAGCACAAGTGTGGAAACGCTGCTTAATAACCACCAGTTACAGTATGCTTTATTTTCGCGGCAGATGATTACAGCATTTCATTAGATTTGTAGTAAG
Source organism: Garra rufa (assembly GCF_049309525.1). Lineage (NCBI taxonomy): Eukaryota > Metazoa > Chordata > Actinopteri > Cypriniformes > Cyprinidae > Garra > Garra rufa. The sequence continues at coordinate 52,240,847 of NC_133363.1, forward strand.
ACGCGTTTTGGAGTTTTCCAAAATAAATAAGAAAATAAAAGCTCTACTGCCATTTCCATCAAAATAAAAGCTTAAAAGTGCAGTATGAATGGCTGACAGCTAGCGGTTTAAATGGGTAATGTTACTGCAGTCCAAATTCAAAATATCTCTTTCAAGCGTAGAAATCAAGAAAGAAGTATTGTAAGTTCCCTACTGTAGTGTAAAGCAAAAATAATGTACCTATGAAATACTCATTTTCATTTAATTTGTAGTGCAGTTGTTTTCCAATATATGGCTATTACTGTCATTGTAGTTATTAATATGATTATATTCTAATTTGTTTGGTTTCCTAAAACACTAGTGTGAATGCCATTTAGACTGAGACAGTATATCATAAATAAAAAGAGGCTTGAGTCACCTTTAAAGTTCAGGTACAAGTCAAATCACTGACTTAAGTTTTCTTTTTAAAACTTTAAAATGTACAAAATTTTCATTTTTTTCAATTCTTCATTTGTCTTTTTTCTAAATATCGCAATAAATATCATATCGCGGACTTCGTATTACAATATTATTGTACCATGAGATTTTGATATCGTTACATCTCTATAATTTACTCAACCTTGTGTTGTTCCCAACCTATATGCAAATGCAAAAGGTGCATTTGTTATTGATTTTTTGTTTTTGTTTTACATTTTTAGCAAGTTCAGAACAAAGGATAATGAGTAATTAATGAGAATTGTTTATGTTTTGGGTAAACAATAGTTTTAAAGACTCACCACAGTCTTCAAATGCAACAGCATAAGATGTTTTCATGATGTTCCAGAATTTTCTACTTGAACATTAATGTGTTTGTGTCTCAATCTATATGTTTCAGTTCCAGGTTCCTCTTTTTAAGGGCCGTGTAACTCTGTGTGGCTCGCTGTGTTATGAAGTCTTGAAGTGCTGTATGTCTAAACTAAGTGTCCTACGTGGGGAAGCGTCTGCTCTTCTTTACTTGCTCATGAAAAACAATTTTGAGTACAGCAAGAGGAAAAGCTTCCTGCGCATGCACTTACAGGTATATAAGTACACTTTCTTGGCAACTGTACAAGCATCTCCATTTGATTAGCCCCTTTCACCTTACTGAACTTGCTCTTGTAACATGCAAATGTTATAAAAATGTTGGCGCTTGCCAATTCCGATGACAAATCTAACCTTTTTTTTCCTTGTTAATGTTGGACATTATGAATCCTCTCCCTAGTGTGTCAGCACACGTCTTGGCCCCACATTTTAATTTTTCCTTGTCAGCAGTCAACTATTGCGCAGTACTTTACGGTAAAAGATCATTTGGATGTGTGGGAGGTATTTTGTGTAACATGGAGGAGTACCATAACCTAATGTCTAAAAATATGGGTGGTTAGTACATGGTTGCATGTTTGAAGACCACAAGGTGTGATTAATGAGACTGGACTACTGAGTTCATAAATAAGATGCTTAAATTGGTGTTACAAGTTCATAACACATTACTGTTTTGACGCAAAAACTTTACCAACATTGTAAGTGCAAATTATAATTTGCATGCTTTTAAGAAATTATCAAATAATAGATCAAATGGGATCAACTTAATGTTTTATTGTTTATCTCTTTCAAGCATAGAAATCAGGAAAGAAGTATTGTAATTTCCCTACTGTAGTGTTAAGCAAAAATAGTATACCTATAAAATATTATTTTCATTTATTTTGCAGTGCAATAGTCTTACAGTATATGGCTATTACTGTCATTGTTGTTATTGTTATTATTACTTAGACTGAGACAGTATACAACAAAAAAAAACGAGGAATAAGTGTCCTTTAAATTTCAGTTAGATTGGTTCATTAGATAGAAGAATTTAACTTTAAAATGTACAAAATGTTCATTTTTTTAATTTTTTCTCTTTTTTTTTACAATATTGCAATACATATCGTATTGTGGACTTCATTTTGCAATATTATCGTACCGTGAGATTCTGATATTGTTACATCCCAACAATTTACTCAATTTCGTGTTGTTCCAAACCCATATGCAAATGCAAAAAGTGCATTTGTTACCAACATTGAAAGTGCAAATTATAATATGCATGTTTTTACAAAATATCAAATAATAGATTAAATATGATCAACTTAATGTTTCACGTTTTATTGTTTCAGTGTTCTGAAATGATTAAAATTACACTAAGAGACTACAAATGCTGCATTTATTTGATTAAAAATACACTGAAACAGTAATATTGTGAAATACGGTTACAGTTTAAAATTTATGTTTTGAATTTAAATATATTCTAATATGTAATGTATTCCTGTAATGTAAAAGCTGAATTTTCAGCATCATTACTCCAGTCTTTAGTGTCACATGATCCTTCAGAAATCTTTTTAAATCTTCTCTTTAATGAAGAGCAGTTATTTGAAGTAGAAATCTTTTAAAAGATTATAAATGCCCTTACAGTAACTTTTGATCAAAATAAAGCATCCTTGCTGAATAAAATATTAATTTCTTTAAAAAAAAAATACTAACCTAAAACTTTTAGTTTTTTGAGTAACTTTAGATGTCAAAATAAACTCCTCTGTACCACATCTAAATGATTCCTGCTAAAGCACACAATACTAATATGATTATGAATATAAAACCTGCAGTAAAACTAATATGACTAATATCATTTGACAGTATCTGTAAGGCGTTACATGTTTGTAATAAAGATATGACTGTCAGATGATTCTCTTGATGTGTTTTTTTTAATTATTATTTGCAACAACAACAAAACAATCAGCTCTTCGTGTGTTAAACATACCATGGAGAACTTATGCGTGATCGCATGATTAAGTCAAGTATGTCTGGAATCAGCTAGTTAGAATCTGAGGGCAGTAAATAGAAATGTCAAATGGCCTGCAGCTCTACAATGCTTTTAACGAGTGTTTTCACACCTTATGAAAAGTCATAAACCTGAAGTATTAAGATTTTTTAAATGTTTTTGAAAGAAGTCTTTCTTGCTTATCAGGGTTGCTTTTATTTAATTAAAAAATACAGTAAAAAGAGTAATATTGTGAAATAAGTTTTCTGTTGTAACTAATTTAAAAGTATTTTTTTCCAAATTTAAGTCACATGATTCTTAAAAAAAATGTATATATATATTTTTTTGTAGAAACTAGGGGTCGACTGACGTTTTTTTTTTTTTTTTTGGGCCGATAGAGATACCGATTATTACAGATCAAGTAGACCAATAACCAATATTTTGCACCAATATATATATACACAAACCAACAGCAGAGAGCTGTTAAAACAGCTGTTCCCAATGAATCAGGGTAATTAGGATGCTTTAGAACAGCTTGGACTATTTGGAATGGTATAGAACTTTGGATTTTCCCATAGACTGTGACAGTTTGCCAAGGGTATGAATAAATTTGGACATGATGTAAATAAAAGCTGAGAAATATTTTTTTCCCACAATGATGCCTATTGTACATCGTTTCCGGTCAAAAAACAAAAAACAAAAACTTGCTGGTGGAATAAAAGTAACTTTAAGTCAAAATTTGTCAGGGGTATGAATAATTTCGGGCTTGACTGTGTGTATATATATATATCTGGTGGAAAAATTCTAATCAATGTCAAAATTAAAAATAACAAGGGCTCTGACAAAAAACAATACTGATAATTATAAAAATGCTTAATATCGACACAGATAATCGCTCGACTCCTAGTGGAAACCGTGATGTTTTTTTTTTATAACAGCGTTTATTAGAAATATGTATTTTTGTAAAAAATTGGCCAATTTAAATATCCTAGTTGGATTAAAAAAATTAGAAATAAATAAATACATAAAAAAGCCCCAAACGTTTGCATGGTAGTTCACAGGATCTAACACTAACACTGTTTAAATTCATCATGATGTTCGTGTTTGTGCGTGCTGACTTGCGTGCAAGCTGATGTTTTGTAATTTTAGGTAGACAGTCTGACCAAGGTGTCTTAATGTCTTTGACTGTGCTCTTATCAAAAGCGTAAAAAACATTTGCACAGGGTGCGTAATCATGTGATACAGTCTACATGGTGTAATAAAAGCTCATGGTGCCAGTGAGACTGGTCAAGCCACATTCACTAGTTGTTTGAACTTGAGTTGAATACCGCTCTCACACGTCTTAAGGCATCTGCATCATTTCTACTCAATGCAAAACTAAAAACTTTAGTTTTTTGTTTTATAACACACATTTCAATCACCCTCATAAATAAAAACAAATTCTCATTTGTTAGTATTTTGTGCATTCATACCGAATTCACAATGTTTTTAGACCTATCTGTGAAACTGTAGTTTTTTTGTTGCATTTTCACTTCATGAAACATAATGTACTGTACGGGGGCGTTCCTTTAGCTATTATGGAGGCAGTTTAGGCCTTGAGGGCTTTTAGTACTGTAAATGAACTCTTGTTTTTACTTATTCACTTTTAGTTTGTTTACTTATGATGTGCGCTGTATTGGAAATGAACCAAAATGCATAACAAGTCTTCCTTTTTAAGTTAAAAATGGTGTCATGTAAACACCCCCTAAAGCATTACGAAAAAACCATGAACATATAATGTCATTTCCACCACATCTCACACAATATTTTGTTTTTAGTAGTATCCTGTGATTGAATTTACATTTTAAGACATCTGTGAAATAAAATGGCTGTCTTGCCAAGGCAAATTTCATAGCTGGCAGTTATGTCTCTACACACAATTAAATTCTATTTTCATACTAGTCGCATTATTTTACATGATACATTTGCATACTTTTCAGCTTAATGTACAATAAAAATACTATGTTTAAGTTAGATTTGTCTTGATTTTTTTTCTTTACTCTTTTCTTACACTCATTTCTCAAATCTCAAGCATGACCTTCTCTGACAATGTTATCTTCCTTTTAACAACTTTTTGTTCTGTTCTTGTCTGACCCAAGAATGTCTGTGGAATGTTGCATTGATATTTTGTCATTGTTTCGTCTCTGACCATTAGATCATCATCGCTGTGAGCCAGCTTATCGCTGATGTGGCGCTAACCGGCAGTTCACGTTTCCAGGAGTCACTTTCCATCATCAACAACTTTGCCAACAGTGATAAACTCATGAAGGTGCAGTAAAAAATGCAAGCTCATTAATTATTTTTGTTAAGGGGTTGTTCACACAGGCAACCATTTGTACTCTTTCAAAGCCATTAAAAATATATATAATTTATTAATACATGTAAGACAAAACACATTTGCGGAATCAAGAACATCAGAGACCTGATGTATAAACCTTGCAATGCATTTATCTGAATTTATGACAAATAAAAGTCATAAATATGTGCAAGCCACGTACCGTGCATACATGCTCTTTTACTGGTGGGACTGAAGAGATGAAGTGAACAGAATGCTCAGTGCACTTATTACACAACTATTTACTGTATGAATAATCACAGAATGAAATATTGTTTTGTGAAGAAACTGTTTTGAAATCTTACCTGTTTATTATCTTATAATCAATTACAGTGTACAAAACAGTTGTTCAACACTTCAACAAAATTCTTAGTTTCAATACCGCCATCCTTGAGTTTAATTTTCCAGTAAATAAAGTTAAGGTTTATTTTTATAACACCTTAAAAGCACCATGAGTGCCAACCAAAGCACATATTAAGCACATATGAAAAAAGACATTACATATTATTTAGCAAGCCTGTAACCACTTAAATCTATGATTACAAACAGCATTGGCAAATCCAGGTAATTTACCATAGAAATATGTTTTTTAATGCTTATGACTGATGCGGTCCAATTTTCATAAAACTTTGCATGTTTGTTTAGAATCACCTGTCTATGGAAGTCAGTTATCTCACAATTCTGACTTTTTTTCTCAGAATTGTGAGATATAAACTAGAAATAAAGTCAGAATTGCGTGATCTAAACTTGCAATTCTGAGAAATAAAGTAGCAATTATGTGATATAAACTTGCAATTGGTAGTTATAAAGTCAGAATTCCAAGATATAAACTTGCCATGCTGAGAAATTAAGTTCAGCAATTCTGTGAACATATCAGTCTTTTTTTTCTCTTCAGAACTGGACTTTATATCTCACAATTCTGAGAAAAAAAAGTCAGAATTGCGATATACTAACTGGCAATTGCTAGATAAAAGTCTTAGAATTACAGAAGATATACAAGATACAAAGTCGCAGTTGTGAGAAAAAAAAATTATTAATGTAAGATATTAACATAAAATTGCGAGTTATAAAGTCAAAATTTACTAGATATAAAGTCAGAATTGTGGGATATAAACTCACAATTGCAAGAAATAAAGTCAGAATTGCTAGATATAAACTTGCAATTCTGACTTTATTTCTTGCAATTGTGAGTTTATATCCCACAATTCTGACTTTATATCTAGTAAATTTTGACTTTATAACTCGCAATTTTATGTTAATATCTTACAGTTCTGAGAAAATAGTTTTTTTTATTCAGTGGCAGAAACCATGTGCTCACCAGGTTTCATGAAGTTTTTTGAGTTTTCATTTAGGCTTTATTAGCTTTTGGGTAGATTTGGGCAGGCCCCTTTTCTAAACGACTCAGCTTCCGAAAGGGTACATTTTAACATTTTTTTGATAATTATTGACAAAGAGAGTCCAGAGAATTGTACTGCAGTGCTTTTTCCCAGACTGAGCGAAAAACCTAGGACTAGTTTGGAAAAGTGCGTTTTTTCTCAGTCATTTAACAAATGATTTGATTAACAGCAGTGGTTCAGAATGAGGAGGTCTATTGTATGATATGAATATTGTGTGGAAAACTGTGAAACCGTGCAATCCCTTGAAAAAAGTGGTATCACCCCCCATTGGCCGATTTCTTTCAAATTTCTCACAGACCTTTAGAGCCGTGAGTCATAGTTTTATTCAGATCGACTCCGTTAACCATATCTAACAGGTGCTCAAACTTCATTGGCCAACGGCGGTCATGTTTTTTGGGATGTGCAAATATCCTTTTAGACACTCGTGGCATATTGATCCTTGCATACCAATTTTCATGTCGATAGGACATTGCGTAGTTACAACCGTTTTTATGTTTTTCCCTCTTAGCGCCGTGACTTTTTTCATGTCACCTCAGATTCAGCCCTTAAATATGTGTTCTGAGTAGGCAAAGATATCTCATTTTATTGAAAAGTTATAGCCGTTTTAGTAAAAGCGACCCTGCCGCTTTCAAGCATTTTAGCGTCCCTTTGCGATGGTGCAAAATACTTGAAAGATTCATAAAGGATTTCAACAACATAAGACACTTGAGCCTGTGACAAACGGTTTAGGAATTATGAGCAATTTCGTACTTTTGATGGCTTTAGCGCCTTGTCAGGCCGATTGGGGCGAGCCTTGGTGACGTTATAGATGGTGTAAGTACTACCATCCCTCCAAGTTTCAAGTCTCTACGACTGACGATTTGGTCTGCACAATCAGTTTTATGTGGAGATTGCTGATCCTTAGCCATTCGAACAGTTACAATAGGGTCAAAGAGAAAAGAAAAAAGACTGAATGGTCTTGAGAAACAAAGTTCAGCTTTGTTAAAAGCATACAATACAGTCTATATGGCATTACACGTGAGTCATGGTGGCGAAAAGATTTGCATAGTCCAGAAATTTAAAAATAGTACAGAGGAATGTGACATGCGAACAGACGTAACACCTACAGTAATAATCAGTGTGCCGAAATGTATTTTTGCTTCTCTTAAAACATTTTAATAGTAAAACCTGATGTATATGTCTTCCTAGACCACAACGTTTCCATCTGAAGTGAAGGGTCTGACAATGAGAATTCGGACGGTTTTGATGGCCACTGCTCAGATGCGTGAGCACGAAAAAGACCCAGAAATGCTGCTTGACCTTCAGTACAGTCTGGCCCGATCGTACGCCAGCACTCCAGAGCTCAGGCGGACATGGCTGGACAGCATGGCACGAGCACACAGCAAGAATGGAGACTTTTCTGAGGTATGTTATTTTGTGCACGCGATGCAGTGTTGTTTTGAAGGTAAAAGTGAGTTGGAACGGCTCCATGTCAACTTGTTTTGGCTTCAGCATATTTTACATGGATGAAATGAGATGCTCTGTCATGTCATGATGCCTGTAGGCTAGTTTTAAGCCCAACCTCACCCTGAAGCTGTAAGTAAACACTCAATGTCATCCTACTACACGCAGGTTGCAGATCATATCAGCTGCTTTACGGTGGAAATTTCAGAGGAAACACGCAATGTTTGTGCTTCAGATGTTTATCGTAATGTCATTGTTTCATTCCGTTTTCAATTTTTTTACCAATACATTTGCATCAGTTCACCAAAACTATGAGTTTTCAGCACACAATACAGCAACATTGCTTTTTCTGGATAATCTTTAATGGCGCAAGTCCATGTATTGTGCATTTCTTTTGCAAATTTAGGTCTGTTTTTCATGTGAAGATCATTGAACTTTGCATGTGTAATCTATTTAAGAAATATATGATATGATAATATAAATATACACTACCAATCAAGTTTTTGAACAGTAAGATTTTTAATGTTTTTGCCTGCATTTATTTGATCCAAAGTACAGCAAAAACACATTTTTAAACATTTTTACAATTTAAAATTACTGTTTTCTATTTAAATATATTTAAAAATGTAATTTATATGATGTAAAGCTGATTTTTTTAGCATCACTACTACTGTTACAGCAGTTTTCAACATCATAATAATGAACGAATCAGAATATTAGAATGACTTCTGAAGGATCATGAGACACTGAAGACTGGAGTAATGATGCTAAAACTTCAGCTTTGAACACAGGATTTTAAAATATATTCAAATAGAAAACTTTTTTCAAATAGTATTTTTGCTGTACTTTGGATCAAATAAATGCAGGCTTGGTGAGCAGAAGACTTCTTTAAAAAAAACTAAAAACTTTTGACTGCTAGTGTATTAAATACCAATTATGATATATTAAATGCCAGTTCCTTTTAAACCGTCACCTTCTATTTTTGATGTAAACATCTCTAATTGATTAAAGATGCATAAAAAAAAACTTTTCATTTGACGTTTCACTTTTATAGAAAGCATTCAAAAATGCTAATTTACTTAAAAGTTTAAAGTTTTTCTAACATTCATTTAACCAACTTTAGTTCTATGGATAGGCCGAAACGTACAAAGGGACAATATATTTTCTCATACTTTTATTATTTATTGGGGTTAATGCATCATGTTTAGACTCTTTTGATAATGTGACTCTAGACCACAAAACCAGTCATAAGTCGCATGGGTGTATTTGTAGCAACAGCCAAAAATACATTGTATGGGTCAAAATTTTAAATTTTTCTTTTATGCCAAAAATCGTGATCCATGAAGATATTTTGTAAATTTCCTACCATAAATATATCCAAACTTAATTTTTGATTAGTAATATATTATGCTAAGAGCTTCATTTGGACTCTAAAGGCAATCATTTGAACTTTAAAGGCTCAAATTTTCTCAATATTTAGTTTTTTTACACCCTCGGATTCCAAATTTTCAAGTAGTTGTATCTCAGCCAAAAGTAAGAGCCTACTGTAGATTCATTACATAAATGACAGTAAGGGTCAGATCTAAACTTCATTTTGTATAGAACACTGGGAGTGATATTGGCCCTATGGATACATTTATAATGTATCATCTGAAGTGTATTTAATCAGCTTTCTGAATGTATAAAAATTGACCCTTATGACTGGTTTTGTGGTCCAGGGTCACAAATGTTTTATTTGAAACCTTTCCTCATTTTTGTTTTGGACCACCTGTTTGGGGATTTCTGGTGCATTGCATTAGTCGGTTATATTTTATGGCCATAGCAAATGGCAAGCAATCCTCTGGAAACCACCTCCAGGTTTAGGTTGTCCTTTAAACAATCTTCGTATTAGCACCTGTCACGGCCTTTGCCTGACTGAACTTCGGTTAAACCTCAATCATTTAACAACAGTTTACAAGAGACTTTCATTCCTGTTTAACATTTTCTGTTTATGTGATTTATGAATGATTTAATAATTTAGTTTAATCCGTTCCATACTCTTCGGATATGTTTAGGTTAGCAGCAGTGTTTGATTCGTCATGTAAATATATATCCCTCACAGAATGAAAAACAGGAACCAAATTGGAGTAAAGGTCACTTCCTTGCCAGCGATGTCTAATATTTCTATTTTTATCGCATACAGGGAATACATCCAACAATGGAAAAGATTACATCTGTAGTTCCTTGTGCTACGGATGCCCTAAAACATATAAACAGGGATTAATCAAGAAATAGTTCACCCAAAAATGTAAACTTGCTGAATATTTTCCCAACCTCAGGCCGTCCGAGATGCAGATGAGTTTGTTTCTTCATCAGAACAGATTTGGAGAAATTTAGCATTACATCACTTGCTCACCAATGGATCCTCTGCAGTGAATGGGTGCCGTCGGAATAAGAGTTATCCACAAAAGTAATCCACACAACCCATTGATTAATGTCTTGTTAATGAAAAGCTTTTGTAGGTTTTGTAAGAAGCAAACGTCATAAGACACATTTATGGACTGGAGGCACACTTTCACTGCTTTTCTTACTTAGATTTTTTTGTCCTGTTTCCAGCCAAAATATCTAAAAATTCTTAAATCAAGAAGTATTTTCTAGACAAGTAAACATTATTTTCTTGTTTTCAGAAAAAAAAACAAGTCAAAATTAAGTGAGTTTTTGCTTAGAACAAGCAAAATAATCTGTAAAAACATCAAAAATCTTATATCAAACAGAAAACAAGGTCATTTCTCTTACCCTTTTTGCAGATTATTTTGCTTGTTTGTTTTTTGAAAACGACAATAATTTTACTTGTCTAGAAAATCCTTCTTGATTTAAGAATTTTTAGATATTTTGGCTGAAATATAAGTATGAAAAGCATTTTATGCAGTGTTGGACTCACATTCTGATGGCACCCATTCACTCCAGAGGATCCATTGGTGAGCAAGTGATGCTAAATTCCTCCAAATCTGTTCTGATCAAGAAACAAACTCATCTACATCTTGGATGGCCTGAGTGTGAGCACATTTTCAGCATATGTTCATTTTTGAGTGGACCTTTAAATCAGTTGACATCGATGAGCTCAAGTTAAGTTCATTCTGTATGAGATTTGTTTTCTTAGTTGAGTGAACCTTATTTTCTCTGCTATTGTGTTTTCACAGGCTGCTATGTGTAATGTTCATGTTGCTGCGTTGGTGGCAGAGTATTTGCACAGGAAAAGTAAGTTTACTAAGGTTTCTGTACTTTCAAGAAAGGGTTCATGCTCATTCATTTGGATCAAAGACATTCTTTCTTAGATTACGTGTCCTAAAAATCAGCCGTAACTGTAATTTACACTGATTGCACTGAAATTAGAATCAGAAAGCATGTCTGACCTCATAGTACAATGATACTTTAATTCTTGCTTAATTTTTCTTTATAAATGAACGACACGAAAACAATAAATACCTGTGGCTCGTGTAATTTCCCTCATTTCCCCATGCAAATAAGGCTCCTGCTCATAACAAGCACTTTACTATCCTAGTCATAAATTGTGGTGCACCATGCAAATGGCTATGCAAAGTCTCAAACAATGTGTCTCAAGTATTGTGGATCGCATTTCAAACCCATTTTTATTTTAAATAAAGCATGCTTTAACAGAAAATATCTATAAAAAAAACAAAAACATTAAAAAGCAAACAGATTTTGTTAACTACTAGCAGTTTAGAGGTTCGTGCCACCCTATATTTCTACAATGTAAAACTAAAAGGATTTCGCAGGTCCCACAAATTTACATAACTAGAAACCAGAGATAAAAATGGTGTTGTGTAAAAGACTGCTGTATGTTTCTCAGAAGTCATGTGTTGGTAACAGTAATGCAGTTGTTTTGTAATCCTAATCATCAACTTTTCATGAGTAATCTTTAATAATGCAATAGCTTTTGTACTGTGGCCCCAAACTGTATTTAGACACTTCTTTGATGTATTTTTTTTAAAGAGGCATGGCACAAACACACTTTTCAAGGAAAACAATTCACAATTTTATTAGGTTCTAATCTTTTACTTATCTTGTCTTAAAGGATAGTTCACCTAAAAATGAAAATTCTGTCATTAATTACTCAACCTCATTTTATTCCAAACCCATAAGAGCTTTATTCATCTTCAGAAAGTCAAATGGACTATTTTAACAATGTTCTTTCTGGGCCATGAACTTGGTAGTTGCGTTGCTGTCTATGCAGGGTCAGAAAGCTCTCGGATTTCATCAAAAATATCTTAATTTGTGTTTCAAAGATCAACAAAGGTCTTACTGGTTTGAAACGACATGAGGGTGAGTAATTAATGACAGAATTCATTTACGGGTGAACTATCACTTTAATATGGTGGCATATATTCTTATTGTTTCAGAGCTATTCCCAAGTGGGCTGGCAGCTTTTAAGAAAATCACCCAGAATATTGATGAAGAAGGAGCTATGAAAGAAGACGCAGGGATGCAAGATGTGTACTACACTGAGGTAAACAACACTGACAGATCAAACGCCATAAAAGGCCGCATCAGGAATATGTTTGACGAACAAGTCAAAAGATACATTTGTAACTTAAGTTGTATTTGTGTGACAGGACGTCCTGGTTGAGCAGTTGGAGGTTTGTGTTGAAAGTCTATGGAAAGCTGAGAGGTTTGAGCTCATAACACACATTGCAAGACTCATCATTCCCGTTTACGAGAAACGCCACGAGTTTGAAGTAAGAAATGTGCTTTTTTTTTTCCTTTGGCAATTGTTAGTTGCCCAATTTTTCTCTTTCACAATGCTGTGACTATATGACTGTGGCCCCTGTGGTTTTTTTACTGACTAAGGCCCCTTACTCAATAACTCAACTCTTAGAAAGCACAAGCACACTCTGACCTGGCGTGAAATGTATTAAGTAGCTCAGTCAGATGTTTATATGGGTGGCAAGGGCATTATTAGTTATTATGAACGCAGCCTTGATCTGTTTCACTTCTCAGTTACTGTACTCAGATACTTCTCAATTACTGTGGACAAATTCTGAGTATTAATTATGAATGAAGTATTACAAAATCCCCTACCTAACAGGGAACGTTCTCACAACTTTCATTAATGTTTTTTCAAAGGTATTTAAAGGTTAGGACAGAACATTCTAAGAATAATGTTTATAGGATGTTCTAATAATGTTATTCATGATTGATATACAATCTCATAACATTAAGAGAAAACATTCTTATAACAACATTCTTGGAATGTTCTTTTGATGTTATTTGTACACAATTGAGGTTCTTATAATGGTAAGAAAAAACGGTCTTAGAATAGGGACCCTATTAACCTGCACCTGCAGTGTCTCACCTTGTTTTTAGTTATAGTTTTAGTTAAAAAATTTATGTTTTTTAGCTTTTAGTATGAATTTGTTAGCCTTAAGGATATCTGTAACCTAGTGTGATCCAAAACAATGACAAAATTCACATTTAGAAAATATAACCTGCGGCAAAATGAATCAATGATTTTGATGACATCACCCAGGACTTCATTTTCTTACCAAACTTTTTGTCCAATCAAATGCTCTCTAGAATCCAAAGTGTCCCGCCCCCTACACTATAAATAGATGCTGAAACTGTGGCTGAAATCAGTCACTTGTTCACAGAGTTAGTGTTTTCTGTATGGTGAACGGCACATAGTGCACTATGTAGGGAATAGTGAACAGTTCAGACAGTGTACATTTCCAAATGCGGCTTCATCGAGTTCAGCGGCTCTGGCCCAAGCTGTGATATAAATGAAACGCAATTGGCTATTGGCTATTTAAAAAAAGGAGGCGGGGCTGTTTTTTAATGCCCCGCCCTGTTTTCCTGCTTCATTTGAAATTACATCAACACATAGAATAACACTGCTTTTAAAGGGGTCCTATTATGCTCTTTTACAAAGTCTTTATTTTGTTTTGGCGGTGCACTAGAACTTGCTCCCATGCTTGATGGTTCGAAAAATTTATTATTTTTCACATGGTTACATTACATTTCACATAATTTACATTATTACAATAGCTTTCTCCCCAGGCTGGCACAAATGGCTCAATTAGTTCCGGGTTTAATGAAGGTCCGCCTTTCGAAAAACAAAATGTGTTGTTATTGGTTAGCAGTCCCACTGTGTTGCGATTTCGAACAGCTTATACAGCGCTTAAGTACTGCCACGCCTCTTCCCAAAGTAGCAAGTTCCGTGTACATTTGCGCAACGTAGATTAAAGTGATTCTTACGTTTTAAATATGGATATTTTTCTTACAAAAACACATCGGATTGCTAAAGGAGGCTTTTACTGACCCCTCCGGAGTCTTGTGAGGCACTTTTTATTATGGATCGACTTGTTTTGGACTGATGGAGAGAAACACTTGTCTATGTCGTTCAGTCTATGCTGTTCTAAAGCTTGGGAGTGCCATGATAATTTTTTAAATAACTCCGATTACATTCGTCTGAAAGAAGGAAGTCGTATACACCTAGGAAGCATGGAGGGTGAGTAAATCATACGTTACAGTAGTGTTGGTCCAATCGTCAGCCTGCGAGATCGCCGATACATGATATTATCATTATTGCGCTAATTTATTTAATTATTTACATGCCCAAAACCAGTTCCAGCATGAGGCTAGTGAAGCTATCTACACTGTATGATGAATAAATCTGTTACCACACACTGTACACGTCTACAGCGCGGCAACCAATAATCATCACTCTAGTCAATGCTTGTGTTTACATCAGCCGCGGATCCACATGTGTTTCGACCCTCTATACTGCACACGTCAACGGCGACCGGAGCAGTTTGCGAACACTTTAATCAATGCTTGCGTTTATGAGAGCCGCCCTGCGGCTCGCTGAAGCATCCCAGAAACGGATGTCCATGCTACATTCTTTTGCCATCAAGTGATCAAGCACAACCAAAAGAAATGTTTGAGCATACACGGAAAAACACAATATTCTTTATTAATTTTAACCAGTTTAAAAAATCGATGCGTTTCAGACACAACTTTCTTCTTACTTTAATAGTTTGTGTGAGGTGGTTACTATGGTTTTATTTTAATGACAAATGTCCAGAGTGCATTATTGTAATGCAAGGGCGCATCAAAATGCACAAGCACAAATCTCTTCTCTCGCAGGTAGATTCTCTTCACTCTTACACAAAACAGACATGCTTCCTCTCGCTTACATGTGCGTGCTCAAAAAATATAAATAAGTTCATATGACAATGGATGTAAATTAGTATTTGCATAGCATAACAGTAGTACATATATCTGTCTCACATGTGTCCCGCAAAATCACATTTTGTCCCACAGCTGATCTATTGCCAGGTGGTCACCCTATTTGCCCAATGAACGACCATAACAGGCTAGCAACCACAGAACACCACAGCAACCTCAGAGCGCTTGCTGACATAAACCACACATGTTGTAAATGTAAAAATCCTTCTGTGAAGTGATTGCGAGACATCATCCTCTGCCTTCTATAGCCACTGTTTGAAAGCCATTTATAAACACATTCTTCTACATGGAAACTTTCCTACAGTAGCAGGGCTATCGTGAGAAGTTTGACCCTTCTTTTGTTTAAACTGTTTCCATCAACAGACACACATCCAAACCCATAAACTTTGAGTTATTTCATTCCACTACATAACAGAAAGGTGTGTGACATTTATTGCATTGCTTATGGTATTTCTTTAAAGTAAACACTGTTAAACTTTTGATCATGTTAGAGTAGCGTATATTATGCTAACGTGCGCATTTGCCTTGTACAAATAAATTAACGACTTGTTAGTCATTATTTAAACTGGTTTTAATTATTTACATTTTGTATTTAATTAGATTTCATTTGTTCCATTTGATTTTCCATATACATTTTTAACAACACCCATAAATTATGTATGAATATAGTGTTATTATAATATTGATACTTTGTTGACATTTTTTCCAACTAATTTCCATACTATTGTCTCTGGATGTTTGAGCAAATGGCCCCACAGTGTCAGACAGGAAGATTTATCTAGGAATATGTCATGCATGTTTTTTTTAGCCTAAGCCAATTTACTCTACAATATTTAAGAGTCAGTTCTGAAGAAAACTGACTTTAGAATATGTACTTTTACTAACAGTGACATCCTTATTAAAGTTAGGCATACTTATTTAAGTGTACACACTTAAAAGTTGACATACAGTTGCAGATTTGGTTAGTGGTTCGTTCACTTTTCACATCCGACCTGTCATGTCCTGCTCTTGTTCTTTATTTAGCTCTTTTTTAAGCCGATAAATGTGCTAATAAAAGTAAATCAGTTAAAGTTTTTATGTTGCACTTTTCACAATTCATAATAAACAGATGAAATTTCTGTCATTAATTTCTCACCCTAATGTTTGAGCTTTCTGACCCTCCATAGACAGTATAGGTCCTACCACAGTCAAGGTCTAGAAAGGTAGTAAGGACATCATTAAAATAGTCCATGTGACAGCAGTGGTTTAACCTTAGTGTTTTAAAACTCTAAATACTTTGTGCGCAAAGAAATTTAAAATAATGACTTTATTTAACAATTTCTATATTTCACATTTTACAGCCCAGATCTAAAATCATCAGTGCACGAAAATGACATGTTAGCAGTTCTAACATCTCACACACTCCCTCACATAACGGCTGGTTCTCTCTTTCTCCTGTAGAAGCTGAGGCGATTGTATGACACTCTGCAGCGAGCTTATGCGAAGATATTAGAGGTGATGCACTCTGGGAAACGTCTGCTGGGCACTTACTTTAGAATCGCCTTTTATGGACAGGTGGGTCCAAACGATAACATACCACAAGATTCTACATGCACAGCTTTGACTTGTTTTTGTTGCTACCACTTCCCAAAATTACTTCTCTGTGTAAACCATTGATATGATGTAAAATATCTCATGTGTAACTGATATTGTGAACATCAGACTTCAGTTTCTAGACATTGTCTTTTATAAATGGATGGCTAAAATATGTTTTGAGAAGATAAAAAGTCAAGCATATTTTTACACTGCTGTTTAAACGTTCGGGGTAGGGGGGAAATTTTCAAGGTTTTTGAAAGGCGGCTGCATTTATTTGATCAAAAATACAGTAAAAACCGTAATATTGTGAAATGTTATTACAATTTGAAATAACTTTTATTTCTGTGTATTTTCTTTTTATTTATTCCTGTAATGGCAGATCAGTTCAGCAATTTCCAGAAATCATTCTAATATTCTGATCAGATGCTCATTCTTGAGCAGTGTTGAAAACAGTTAATATTTGCTTAATAAATGCTTGTTTTTGGGACCTCAGGGCTTCTTTGAAGAAGAGGATGGAAAAGAATACATCTACAAAGAGCCAAAGCTCACAGGTCTGCCGGAAATTTCCCATCGCCTCATAAGCCTCTACGGAGAAAAGTTTGGAGCAGAGAATGTCAAAATCATCCAAGACTCCAACAAAGTAAGAAGTCACAATGTTTCTGTTCAACTGTGCAGCTTCCTGTATTTTGCTGAAATGACCATGAAGAGCTGCTCATCTGAGTCATCTTCCAGGAAACGCTTATTTATGTTAAGAACAAACAAACGTCCAGCTTGCAGTCTTTGCATATTTTTGCGTATTTAACATTTCGAAACAGATCATATGTGACCCTGGAACACAAAACCAGTCATAAGGTTCCATTTTTGGAAATTGAGATTTATACATCATCTGAATAGCTCTCCATTGATGTATGGTGTGTTAGGATATGGCAATATTTGGCTGACATACAGCCATTTGAAAATCTGGAATCTGAGGGTGCAACAAAATCTAAATATTGAGAAAATTGCCATTTAAAGTTGTCCAGATGAAGTTCTTAGCAATGCATAGTATTATTCAAAAATTATGTTTTGATATATTTTCGGTAGGAAATTTACAAAATATCTTGATGGAACATGATCTTTACCTAATATCCTAATCATTTTTGGCATAAAAGAAAAATCTATAATTTTGACCCATACTATGTATTTTTTGGCTATTGCTACAAATATACCTGGTTTTGTGGTCCAGGGTAGCACATTAATATATATATATATATATATATATATATATATATATATATATATATATATATATATATTTATAAAATGTCCCATTTTCGTAGTAAAATCTACTCTAACATCTCACTTTCTTTGAATAAAAGAATCCATGCACAACTTGCTTGTCTTCCCTACAGGTTAACCAGAAAGATCTAGACCCGAAGTTTGCCTACATTCAGGTGACGTTTGTCAAGCCTTACTTTGAGGAGAAAGAACTGGCGGAGAGGAAGACAGACTTTGAGAAGTGCCACAACATCCAGCGTTTTGTCTTCGAGACTCCATTCACACTAGCGGGGAAGAAACAAGGAGGGGTTGAGGAACAGTGCAAGCGACGAACGATACTTACCAGTAAGTATGCAGACAGCAGGAGATCTCAGTACATCATATTTTAAGATTTAAACCATTTTGGTAACTTGTAACTCAACTCGGCATTGTGTATGTGTCCACTTCACCTGTTAGTGCTTAAAGGAAAAGTTCACCCAAAAATGAAACTTTCTGAAATTGTACTTATTCTCAGACTAGACAAGATGTAGATGAGTTTGTTTCGTAATGGGAACACATTTGGAGAAATGTAGCATTGCATCACTTGCTCAACAATGGATCATTTGCAGTGAAGGGGTGCAGTCAGAATGAGATTCCAAACAGCTGATATAAACAGTACTGTAATCCACATGACTGCAGTTCATCAAATAAAAAGTCTTTTGAAGTGAAAAGCTGCAAGTGTGTAAGAAACAAA
Organism: Garra rufa; assembly: GCF_049309525.1. Classification (NCBI taxonomy): domain Eukaryota; kingdom Metazoa; phylum Chordata; class Actinopteri; order Cypriniformes; family Cyprinidae; genus Garra; species Garra rufa. Next base: position 52,259,653 of record NC_133363.1, read on the forward strand.
TTTATCATTAAGCCATTTTTAACTTCTGGACAAAATATGTCCATATTTTATACAAAAACACTACCTAAAAATACACTGCAAAAATGCTTTTCTTGTTTCAAGCCAAAACATCCAAAAAAAAAAAAAATCTAAATTAAGAAGGATTTTCTGGACAAGTATAAATTATTGTCTTGTTTTCAGAAAAAGAAGTTCAAATTTAATTGAAACAAACCAAACAATCTGCCAATGGGGTAAGAAAAATAATCTAGTTTTCTGCTTGAAATAAGATTTTTCTTACCCCATTGGCAGATTATTTTGCTTGTTTTAGGCAAAAACTCCTTTGCTGGAAACAAGACAAAACATCTAAGTAAGAAAAGGTTTTTGAGCAGTTAGATGTTTAATCTTTTAATCAAAAGAAGCCTCTTTTGCTCAAAAAGCCTGCATTTATTTGATACAAAGTACACCAAAAACAGTAAAGTTTGGAATATTTTTACTATTTAAAATAACTGTTTTCTATTTGAATATTTTAAAATGTAATTTATTCCTGTGATTGTACATTTTAGCATCATTCCTTGAGTCACATGATCCTTCAGAAATCATTCTAATATTTTGAATTGCTGCTCAAAAAACATGTATTATTATTATTATTATTATTATTATTATTATTATTATGTTGAAAACAGCTGAGTAGAATTTTCTTCAGGTTTTTTTGAAAATAGAAAGTTCAGAAAAACAGCATTTATCTTTTGTAACATAATACATTTCTTTAGCATCAGTTTTGATCAATTTAAGGCATCCTTGCTAATTAAAAGTATCAATTTCTATCATTTCAAATTATATAGACTCCCAAGCTTTTAAATGGTATAGTGCAGGGTTCCCCAAATCTTACCCTGGAGGTCCAATGCGCTGCAGAGTTTAGCTCCAACCCTGATCACACTCACCTACCTGTTATTCTCTAATGATCCTGAAGACCTTGATTAGCATGCTCAGGTGTGTTTGATTAGGGTAAAAGCTAAACTCTGCAGGAAAATGGATCTCGAGGTCCAGATTTGATGATCCCTGGTATAGTGTATAATGTTACAAAAGCCTTTTATTTCAGATAAATGCTGATCTTTGGATCTTTCTATTCATCAAAGAATCCTGAAAAAATGCACTGTTTTAAATATTGATAATAATAATAATAATAATAATAATATTAATATATGTTTATTGAAGAGCAAATCAGCATATTAGAACGATTTCTGAAGTATCATGTGACACTGAAGACTGGAGTAATGATGCTAAAAATTCAGCTTTGATCACATGAATAAATTACATTTTAAAATATATTCAAAAATAGTAATAGTAAAAATATTTCAGAAATTTACTGCTTTTGCTGTACTTTGGATGAAATAAATGTAGGCTTGGTGATCAGAAGAGACTTCTTTAAAAAAAATTCAAATCTTAATGTTCAAAAAAGTGAAAAAGTCTATTCTCTGTTATCCTCTCTCGTCAAAATTCTCCAACATATTTGTTTAGAACGGTATCGGACTGTTTTTGCTTATAAACACTGCTTGATCTGTGCATATTTCTCTCCTGATTCAGATTAAACAACTTTTTCACTTGAGAAAGCAATGTTAAATTATAGATGTCTCGTATGTTAGCCGGAAGCAGCGGTTTAAAAACGTTTCAATGATGAAATCATTTCCTACAAATATGCAGCTTTTTGCTTCACAAGACATTAATTGATGGACTGGAACCGTGTGGATTACTTATTGATATGGATTATTGTGATGTGTTTATCAGCTGTTTGGACTCTCATTCTGATGCTCAACTGAACATCTAATCGTTAATTTAAAAATAATAAATTAAACAAGTATCAGCCATTCAGGCATAAACAAAACACTGCATCTCTAAGTGCTGGTGGTTAAAATTGCAAAACTCGGAAGCATTGTTATGGTTACCACTCTGTCAATCATTGCATTTTCAGAAGTGAGTCATGTTTCGTAAACAAATAGAATGACTATTTACGGCATTCACTCTCACATTCAAAAGTGGTTACCACTCCTGAAACCTGTTTGAACATTCTAGATGCAACATCCATCTTCATAAGCAAAAGAAAAAATGGCATGTGTTTAATACTGTATAACATTGGTTTAATAATTGATGAAACTAAGACAAACAGTTTTCCACGTACAATGGTAATGACATGTCCCCCATGGGACAAAACGTTCCTGTTTTGCAAAGTGGCACGCACTTGTGTGACAACTTTTGTAAGCGGCCTCAAAATATCACTTAGATAATGACTCTTTTCAGACAGCTTCTACAAACAGTCAATATTGACAACAGCAGGTATGTGGCTAACTGTAACTCAGTGACTCGAATTGACAGACAGACGTAGATGAAAAATGAGATGTGCCACTATCAGATCACGATCACTATCTTTTGTTTTGGTGATGTTTTTTGTGTTTGGGATCAGAAGAATATTGTTTTGTTGACCATGTGTGTGTTTGCATGTTGTTTGTGTCTGCAGCGGCCAACACATTTCCCTATGTAAAGAAGCGCATCGAGGTAGTGGGAGAAAAGCATCTGGAGCTGAAACCGATTGATGTAGCAATAGATGAAATGAAAGAGAGAAGCGCTGAACTCGCCAAGCTCTGCTCTAATCAGGAGGTTAACATGATCACACTTCAACTCAAACTCCAAGGCTGTGTTAGTGTGCAGGTACTAGTATGCATCACACACATTTTGAACCTTTTAGCACACTACCGTTCAGAATTGTGGGGCTCTTTAAAGAAATTAGTACTTTAATTCAGCACGAAAACATTAAAGGGATCAAAAGTGACAGTAAAGAGATTTATACTACAAAAGATTTCTATTTCAAATATTTTTTTTTTTTACTTTGCTAAGAAGATCATTGTTTACACAAATAATAAACAACTTTTTACAACTTTGAAGCAAATCAGCATATTAGAACAATTTCTGAGGCATCATGTGACACTGAAGACAAGAAACAAGACTAAATATCTTATGTAATTTTGCTTATTTAGTAAATGCTTCTTAATTTAAGAATTTTTTAGATATTTTTTGAAATAATACAATTTGTTTCTTGAGCAGCAAATCAGCATGTTAGAATGTTCTCTGAGGGATCATGTGACAATGAAGACTGGAGTAATGATGATGACAATTCAGCTTTGCATCACAGGAATAAATTACATTGTAAAGTATATTAACATAGCAACAATTATTTACATTTATAGTAATATATTTCACAGTACGCTGCAAAAAAGGCTTATCTTACTTAGTATTTTTGTCTTGTTTCTAGTCAAAATATCTAAAAAAAAATCTTAAATTAAGATGCATTTACTAGATAAGCAAAATCACATAAGATATTTAGTCTTGTTTTAAGCAAAATGCACTTAATTTAGTTTTTTCCCCTGTAAACAAGTAAAATTATCTGCCAGTGGGGAAAGTAACATATTCTTAAAACAAGACTTAACCCACTGCCAGATAATTATTTGAAGCAGACTGCACTTATTTAGTTTTTTGTCCCCTGGAAACAAGACTAAATATCTCATGGCATTTTGCTTATTTAGTAAATGCATCTTAATTTAAGAATTTTTAGATATTTTTTTGAAATAATAAAAATTGTTTCTTGAGCAGCAAATCAGCATATTAGAATGATTTCTGAGGGATCATGTGACACTGAAGACTGGAGAAAATTCAGCTTAGCAACACAGGAATAAATTACATTGTAAAGTATATTAACATTGCAACAATTATTTAAAATTGTAATAATATTTCACAGTACACTGCAAAAAAAGAGGCTTATCTTACTTAGTATTTTTGTCTTGTTTCTAGTCGAAATATCTAAAAATTCTTAAATTAAGAAGAATTTACTAGATAAGCAAAATGACATAAGATATTTAGTCTTATTTTAATCAAAATGCACTTACTTTTAGGTTTTTTGTCCCCTGGAAACAAGACTAAATATCTTATGTCATTTTGCTTATTTAGTAAATGCATGTTTATTTAATAGATATTTTTTGAAATAAGAAAAATAGTTGAGCAGCAAATCAGCATATTAGAATGATTTCTGAAGGATCATGTGACACTGAAGACTGAAGTAATGATGCTGAAATGGTGCTAAAATGATGCTTACCCCACTGGCAGATAATTGTACTTATTTTAAGCAAACTGCACTTATTTAGTTTTTTCCCCCTGGAGACAAGACTAAATATCTTATGTCATTTTACTTATTTAGTAAATCTATCTTAATTTAAGAATTTATAGATATTTTTTTGAAATAATAAAATTTGTGACACTGAAGACTGGATTAATGATGCTGAAATAAATACATTGTAAAGTATATTAACATAGCACAATTATTTTAAAGTGTTTTTGTCTTCTTTCTAGTAAGAATATCTAAAAATTCTTAAATTAGGATGAATTTACTAGATAAGCAAAATGCCATGGAAACAATCAAATGATCTGCCAGTTGGGCAAGTAACATATTCTTAAAACAAGAGTATTTTACTTACCTCACGGGCAGATCATTTTACTTATTTTAAGCAAACTGCACTTATTTAGTATTTTTCCCCTGGAAACAAGATTATTTGTGACCCTGGACCACAAAACCAGTCATAAGGTTAAATTTTAAAAAACTGAGATGTAAACATCACATGAAAGCTCAATAAATAAGCTTTCTATTGATATATGGTTTGTTAGGATAGGACAATATTTGGCCGAGATACATCTATTGGAAAATCTGGAATCTGAGGGTGCAAAAAAAATCAAAATACTGAGAAAATCACCTATAAAGTTGTCCAAATTAAGTTCTTAACAATGCATATTACTAATCAAAAATTACATTTTGATATATTTATAGTAGGAATTTTACAAAAAATCTTCATGGAACATGATCTTTACTTAATTTCCTAATGATTTTTGGCATAAAAGAAAAATCGATAATTTTGACCCATACAATGTATTTTTGGCTATTGCTACAAATATACCCCAGCGACTTAAGACTGGTTTTGTGGTCCAGGGTCACATTTAGTAGATGCAAGTAAGAATTGTGAGATTATTTTGACTTAAAACAAGACAAAAATACTAAGTAAGATAAGCCTTTTTGCAGTGTATTACTGTTTTAAACTGTATTTACTGCCCTTTTTAATCAAATAAATGCATATAAATGCATCAATTGCCTGATTTACAGAATAATGTTTAGTGCGTGACATTATTTACATGACAGTTAAGCAAATTTTTTCTCCAGTCGTGACTTCAGTGATGTAAAGTCACGCACATGTTAATTAAACCATAACAATGTCAATAAAAGCAATCACATGCAAACCAAATTTCCCTTCATGCAAAACAAAATTCCTGTTACAGCAACAGGAAAACAAATAAGTGTAATGTATTTTTTGTTTTAATAACACCACATTTTGAGTGTATTAGAATATTCTTATGCATTGCAAGTCGCTGAGCTGTCTTTTCATTTATAGTGATTTGCAGGTGATCGTTTCATACATCTTATACCGTTTTTGGGCTTATAGGTGAACGCTGGACCGATGGCCTACGCCCGAGCTTTCCTGGATGAATCCAAATCTGGTCAACCCAATAAGAAAGTAAAAGAGCTGAAGGAAATATTCAGGTATGTGGTGTTCAGGTATGCAGGTATTACTTTTGCGTTTGTTGAACTTAGAAAGGGAACAGATACCTGTGTGGCTACATAACCAGGAAAGACATGGTTTGGTAATACAAGAGTTACAAGGAAACTGGCTGGCACATATAATTACACACTTTCTGGTAGGATATATATGTGTGAGAGATCTAACATCTATAATTCTCAGCTTAATATTATTTTAGTTTGCTTTTAGTGAGATTTCCTGCTTTTGGCTGGTTAATAAAACACAATTAGCCCATCTGGTAAAGTCTTTAAGCTTTTTCTTGAGAACTTTAATTTCAAGGGAATAGTTTCTCGACTACAAATAGCTGAAGCTGAAGTGATTCGTATTCAGGAAGCAACCAACTGCGTTCCCCGTTTATTCAACAGCATGTATCAACTTGCCATGTTACAGGAATGTATTGGTTATCATACCAGGGCATCTTATTCCTGTAAATGGAATTATATGACAGTCCAACTTTTCCATTTTCCACCCTATAAAATTATGTCATCCTAAATCAAACTAATCTTTTGCATTTAACTACTAGATAAAAACACACACTCATATTTTTTCTTCTTTTTTATTGTTTATATTATTATATTGTTTCTGTTGTTCTTAAATGTGGTTATATGTGTTGCAGGCAATTTGTCAATGCATGCAGCGTGGCTCTGGACATTAATGAGAGACTCATTAAAGAGGATCAGTACGAGTATCATGAGGGACTAAAAGCTAACTTCAAAAGCATGGTGAAGGAACTTTCTGATATCATCCACGAGCAGGTACGTTTGATTGGTCATTTCTATTTTTATTGTTCTTGCAGCACTTATAGTTCTTACTACTTGTTCTTCTTTTTACTTCTACAAAACAATTTCTGCACCTAATTCAGGCCTAATGTTAAAATAGTCAAGTTAGGTAAAACTAAACTAAGGTTTTTAGACAGTAATTTTAAAGAATTTTTTAAAGAAGTCTCTTTTGCTCACTAAGAATTAATTTGATCCAACGTACAGCAAAAACAGTAACATTTCTAATATATATTTTAAATATAATACTTAATAACTGTTTTCTGTTTAAATATATTTTAAAATGTAACTTTTTCCTCTGAAAGCTGAATTGTTAGCATCACTACTTCATTACTTCAGTCACATGATCCTTCAGAAATCATGCTAATATTCTGATTTGCTGCTCTAAAACATTTATTATTACTATGTTGAAAACATGCTGAGTAGAATTTTTCAAGGTTTCTTTGATGAATAGAAAGTTCATCTGAAATAGAAATCTTTTGAAACATTATGAATGTCTTTATCATCACTTTTGATCAATTTAAAGCATCTTTGCTAATTAAAAGTATTAATTTCTATCATTTCTTTCCCAAAAAATAAATAAAAATCATACTAACTCCAAGCTTTTGAATTGTGTAGTGTATAATTTTACATAAATGCTGATCTTTGGATCTTTCTATTTATTAAAGAATCATAAAAATGTACTCAACTGTTTTATACTTTGAAAATAATAATAATAAATAATAATAATAAAGATTGGATTCTGTCACATGATTCAAGACTTTCACAGGAATAAATTGCATTTTTAAATATATTCAAATAGAAAAACAGTTATTTTAAATAGTACAATTATTTCACAATATTACTGCTTTTGCTGTATTTTGGATCACATAAATGCAGACTTGGTGAGCAGAAGAGAATTTAAAAAACTTAAAAATCTTACTGTCCAAAAGCTTTTGATTGGTAGTGTGTAAAATAATAATAATAATAATAATAAAAATGACAAAAACACAACAAAAATACTAAAACTTCAACTGAACTAAAATTAAAACAGAAAATATACAATTAAAAATTAATTCAAAATATCAATACAAATATAATAGTACCTGAAATACTACCACAATAACACTGGAATAACTAACTAAAACTAAAGTAATTAAATAGACATAGACAAGGCTTAAGCCTAGTCCCAGACTAAAATGTAAGTCTGAGCTGTTTCAAGTGAAAGAAACTTGCACTGACTGATTTTAAAATATACCAGTGCCTTTGTTTTGTCTTAAGAAGCACACCAGTAATGTTTCTAAAAACTACGTGTATGTCCTAATTGAACTATGGCCTAATCCTGGTTTAATCTATGTCCTGTCTGTGAAACCAGGCCTTGATGTATTATCTGTTTTTCATGTTTGTTGAAACTTCAAAATCCTGCATTGGATAGTGCCATTCAACTTGGCAATATTAGCTGCTTTTCCTTTGATTTTCAGATTGAAGTTCACGTCACTGGTACATATATATGATGGCCTCTATGTGAAATGGCACTTCTCATAAAAATGTTGACCCATCATGATTTCGTTCCTCATTTTTTTGTTTCGGTCCTTTCGGTAACCCCCAGAAATGTATTAGCACACTAAGTTAAGAATTTAAAAGACAAAAAAATAATTGCTTCCTGATAATGTGTGAAAATCTGAAAGATTGTCTTTTCACACTTTTCATTTATATCCAATTTAATCTGCGCTGAACCTTATGATGCACTTCCTAAAAATGTTATAAGATCATCTTTCACATATTAATGACAGTGGTTTTTTTTTTTTTTTTAGCATTTGCTTGCTTGGAAAGTTTTAACCTTGGACCCTGAATAGTGGTTTTGATGGTTTTGTGGTTGCACTAAGTTTATAGACTAAATTAGGATGGCTAATCTATTCTCTTGTCCAGACTCCAGGAAATGGGCTAACTGGTCATTTCCCTCAGTAAACAAACCAAAACAATTTACTGTGTGTATCAACTGGTTTAGAAAATATTATTTCAAACCTTTGAGGTTCAGAGCTTTTATTCTCCTATTATGTCTTGAAGTCAATGATTGGCAGACAGGCTTGTTAGGTTGGTACAGTGAAAGGACAACAGGTTTGATCTGGTTTGTCTTGCACGCTTAGTTATCCCAGAGATTCTGTCCTGAGATGACACACTTGACTAAAGAGTTTGAGAGTGAAAGATTCCAAATACGTTTCACTTTATTTTGTTTTTGTGTGCTAAGAATAAACCTGTATTTCACCTCTGTGATTTGACTCTTGGAACAAGAAAAAAAAATGGAAATGCAGATTACAATGGTTTCAAACTGAATGTGTTAATTTAGTGTGAATAATTGACATATGCAGTGAAGAACACTGTTATTATGACTATTTAATGATTTACTCCTCTCCCACAGTGATATTTTGTAAAATTACCTTCATTTGGAGGCTTGCAATATACAGTATCTCACAAAAGTGAGTACACCCCTCACATTTCAGCAACCATTTTAGTATATCTTCTCAAGGGACAATACTATAGAAATGAAACTTGGATATATTTTAGAGTAGTCAATGTGCAGCTTGTATAGCAGTACAGATTTACCGTCCTCTGAAAATAACTCAACATACAGCCATTATTGTCAAAATAGCTGACAAGAAAAGTGAGTACATCCTAAATGATAACAGCAGTATGTTGTTTAACCATGCAAAGCCACATGTCCTATTCATCATGGTTATGTTTTTGTCTGCTTGGCAGGACCATACAAAGTTGTGTATCTTGTATTAGAGCAGTTAAAATTTGGTGCTTTAAGTACAATTCTCTTATACTGACCACTGGATGTTCAACATGGGATCTCATGGCAAAGATCTCTTTGAGGATTTGAGAATTAGAATTGTTGCTCTCCACAAAGATGGCCAAGGCTATTAGAGGTTCAGTAACACCCTGAAACCGAGTTACACTACAGTGGTCAGGGTCACACAGAGGTTTTCAGGCCTTGCAAGGGTCGATCAACGAAGTTGAGCACTCGTTCTGTGCGTCAGGTGCAGAACCTGGCTTTAAAAACATAGATGCATGAGTGCTGCCAGTATTACTTTAAAGGTTGCAGAAGTAGAAGGTCAGCTTGTCATTGCTCAGACCATACGCTGCACACTGCAACAAGTCGGTTTGCATAGGCGTCATCTCAGAAGGAAGCCTCATCTGAAGCTGGCTCACAAGAAAGCCCACAAACAGTTTGCTGAAGACAACCTGTCCAAGAGCATGAATTACTGGAACCATGTCCTGTGGTCTGATGAGACTATAAGATAAACTTGTTTAGCTCGGATGGTGTCCAGCATGTGTGGCGATGCCCTGGTGAGTGTCTTGCCTACAGTCAAGCATGATGGTCTGGGGTTGCATGAGTGCTGCTGGTTCTGGGGAGCTGCAGTTCATTGAGGGAAACATGGATTCCATTATGTACTGTACATTCTGAAGCTGAACAAGATGCCTTCCCTCCAGAAACTAGGTCGAACGGCAGTTTTCCAAAATGATAACGATCCCAAACACACCACCAAGATGACAACTGCCTTGCTGAGGAAGTGTCCAGACCTGAACCCTATTAAGCACCCGTGAGAAGCACCATGTGTCTAACGTCCAGCAGCTCCATGAGGAGTGGAAGAGGATCCCAGCAACAACCTGTGCAGCTCTGGTCAGTTCCATGCCCAGGATGATTAAGGCAGTGCTATATAACAACGGTGCTAACACAATATATTGACACTTTGGACAAGTTCACTTACTTGTACTGGTGTACTTACTTTTGTTCCCAGCTATTTTGACAATAATGGCTGTATGTTGAGTTATTTTCAGAGGACGGTAAATCTATACTGCTATACAAGCTGCACATTGACTACTCTAAAATATATCCAAGTTTCATTTCTATAGTATTGTCCCTTGAGAAGATATACTAAAATGGTTGCTGAAATGTGAGGGATGTACTCACTTTTGTGACATACTGTATATGCATCGATAGAATCAATTTACATTTAAATGTATTTTTCTGTGCATATCATGGAATTTTTGTGCACATCATGGACTTTGAACACTTGATAAAACGTCAAAGACTTTTGTTGGTTTTCTTTAGAAGCACAAAGCCCCACATCTTTGCTTTCCAAAACTTGACTAAGAACCGGTTTCACAAGTTTCAATTAACTATTTGCCATTACATTTTTATGTCTCCATTTACAGTTTAATCCGAAGAGCAGTCATATTATATGTCTGAAATACAAAAACTCCCGTATGGTTATTGTGCATTAATGAATGCATTGAATTTTCAGACCAATTTTTTCAAATTCGAATTTACTGCATGTTTTAAAGACATGGTTTATAGTGATAAAGTGAACACTGTAAAAACTAGGCTAGCTGAACACTAGCTTAGTTAAAAAAAAAAAAAAACCTAGCAGTTGCTTGTGTTTTTCTGTAGAAGTACATGTGTCATGAGTTCATCTGATATAGTCTTCTTAACTGAAGTTAACAAATGCAAGTGCGTAGGCTAGGCAGTTGTTAGTATTTACAGTAAAAACTGTTTTTATAAGGCACAATACAATATATGTGACCCTGGACCACAAAACCAGTCTTAAGTAGCACAGGTATAATAGCCAAAAATACATTGTATGGGTCAAAATGATAAATATTTCTTTTATGCCAAAAATCATTAGGATATTAAGTAAAGATCATGTTCCATGAAGATATTTTGTAAATTTCCTTCCGTAAACATACCAAAACTTAATTTTTGATTAGTAATATGCATTGCTAAGAACTTTATTTGTGGTCCTTAGGAAGTTATACGTATGAATTTTATGCTTGTCTCTCACACACACGTCATCATCAAATTACAATCACATTCTTTTAAATGCATGTCAGAGCTCTTGGAAGCACCTGTACTTTCAACACAGCACTCATGTTCTGTCAGAACAGGATATATTTCTATTAAGAAATTTGGTAATAGATTAGTTCCTCTGTAGAGTCTAAAAGCACAGCAGTTTCCTTCAGCAGAATTGCAGCGAGGGTAACTATGGCTTAATGTGTCATCGTGATTATTAAAAAACTGAACTACTACTGGAAGTGAGAATGTGGTAACTCATTTCAAAATTTGTGGGGTCACTGGTTAAAACAAGTACTTAGGAGTTGTGTTATTGCGAATGTAATGCTGTCGTCTTCTGCTTCTAACGTGTCTCTGTTTTTCCTCATTATGCTACCATGTCCTATAGATTGAGCTCTAGGTAATCACTTTTGTTGCACAAAAGTATTTCCTTTTAAATATTTGTGCATGCAGTTGCTAAATCCTATGATTATATCCTGTAATTGTACGTGTGTGAAAGAGAGATCATGTTAGCAGCTAATAACATGACTTCAAATCTCTCATTTCAAAATCCTTATCCTGTTTTCATCAGATCTTCCAGGAGGATGTGATGCGTTCCCTGCTGCAGAACTCTGTTCACGTGTTCCGTGCTATCAGTGGAACCTCCACTGACCTGAGCTAGAACCTGATGGTGGCTCCTGATTGTTTTGGACCATCAACTCTCCTCACAACTGAATGTACAAATCAAGATCCTAGGCCTTCAGCAAACATCTCCTTTTCAGGCTACAAGAATGTCAGCATTTTCCGTGCCATGTTTTTACTTGTTGTGTACAGCTAGTTTGTGTACATATTGCTTTTACGATTCATTTTAAAAGCAACATGATGTTAAAATTAACCCTATTTCCTTTCTTAATGCACATTCCTTGTCTTATCGTGTTTGCATCAACGTTCCTTTTAGGCTCATATTACCAAACCGCCTTGTTTTTCAACTCTTACCTACTTACTATTATGTAAACCCATTTCCACCACACAAGAAAAAAAATCATGCTTTGGTAAATCAGAATTCTGATTTCAAGTGCACCAATTATGCAAATTTCACATAACTGACTGTTTTTGTGACTTATGTGTATTTTAACATAAACTTGTGTGGTTTTGATAGTTTAAGTGCAATAAGACATGAAAGAGAACTTAGTTTAGTACGCACAATTCTGTGCACTCAGGCAGAGTATCTGAGGTACAAGCTGTAAAGGCACAGCTCTATTCTGGAAAACGGGGCATTTAAAGAGACATGCACGAAAACTGTGTTTCTGCTTTCACTCAAAATAGGCATTTTTCAAAATTCTATCATAAATTATCTGTGGGGTATTTTGAGCTGAACAGACACATTGTGGGGACACCTGAGACTTATGTGGTGGCAGAAAAACACTGGTAACAAGTTGATTAAAACAGGAAAAATCCACGGAGTTAGAGATAAAATGTATTGTTGTGGCTTCAGATGTCAGAATCGGAATGCAAATAATTTTTATAGAATACTGTCATCAAAAATGCAATTTGAAGCTAAACGCAGACATTTAAACAGACTAATAAATGAAACCTGCTATGATTTCTCTACTTTTAAAGCCTAAATTTGATTTAAACAATAGGTATTTACATATGCAGTTCATAGGTAACATATTTTATTAGCACTACATTTACAGCATTAAATACTAATTAAATCTGTAACATTTTACATAACATTTACCTATTTTATCTCACAATTAAGACTTTTTTTTCTCTCAAATGCAAGTTTATATCTTATATTTTGGACTTTATAACTTAATTTAACTCAACAATTTCATTCTGAGGGGACAAAAAGCCAGAAGTGTGGGATGTAAACTCAAAAGAGAGAATAACGAGTTGATTTTTCTTATCAGAATTGTTAGATACAATCTCGGAATTGCAACAGTAAAGTCAGAATTTTGAAATATAAACTTAGATTTACCTTTTTTTATTCTTTTAGTCCATGGTTTCCATAGACTGCCACTGGAAAACTCATTTTCTGCCACCAGATAGGATCTGCCTACAAAAAAACCATAAACACTGTTTGCAAACACTGAATTGGTCTATAGTTGCCCTTTAAATAGTCAAAATTATAACATGTCAAGTCAAAATTGATATAAAAAGTAAATTATGACTCAGCTAGAATTGACATAAAAAGTCAAAATTATGACATGCTAAGTCATTATTATGAGATAAGTCTGATAAAAAAGTTGAAACCAACATAAAATTTTACAATTAAATTGACAGTCCTAATTTATGTGAAATAGGCAATAAATGTAAAGTTTTTTTATCTTAATGTGATTGTAGTATGTCAATATAACTTCTCATAATTATGTCTTAGTGTGGTAGAATTTGACTTCAATGTTTTATGTCAGAATTATGGTTTACCAAAGGGGTTTTTTTTAGTGCTGGAAAGAGGTGGAAATGGGCTTTTGTAGACAATATATTCAATCATCTGATGGATAAAATCAAGTCCAGTTTTCTTAGTGAAATGGGCTGCCAGTCCCATTACATTTTGACTGTAAATGTTCTCTGTGTTGTACAATCTGATTCGCATCTCAGCCATACTGTCTATTTTAAATTTCTGGGATGCAACTGGAAAAAACAAAACAAAAAAACATGCAGTGTAGATCACCCAACACACCAAAGATCAAATGGACAGTTTATACTATATGCCTACATTTCCATATTACATGACTTTGACATTGAGTTTCATTTTCTAAAAATGGCAGGTGATCGTAAATCCTAAAACTCAATCATTATTCTGAGTAATACAATTCACAGTTGTAAAAATAGCAATGAATGACCTCACAATAGAGCGCAACAATTAACGCCCACATTTTCAAAGGCGTTGGTTCTGAAAGTATTTTTGCCTTTCATTTTTTTTTTACAGCTTCTTTCAAAAAGGACTCAGTTATAAGAAACAAACCAAGCCAACTAGTTAGATTCAACTAGATATGAATCTCAAAATTACAAACTTTCAGTTGAAGCCAAAAAAGTATATAGAAGGTCCATTTTGTTACATTTTTTATACAATATAAGTTTGACTTTTTAAATTATTCATTAGAAGATTCTTTAGTTGACTTTTCCCGTATTTCTGTTTGATGCTTGGTGCAAACTGCATGTTGTGTAGTTTAAGAGAAACATGGTTGCCAGTTAAAGAGGTCAGTTTTCCCACTGCCAACTGCCGAAAAGAAGAATTTAAACTAGCTACTATACTGTATGTGGTCAAATCACACCGTCCCTCTTCCCTATTTTCAGTAGTGCACATCAGTGTGGTGGTTACTGGCTGGCTGGCTGCACATTTGCAAGACTGAACTAAAATCATTGTGCGTATCTGTCATAAAACCGAACTAAAACCGTCTGGAGTTGCAATGATGTTGTATAAATGTGTATATGTAAAGCTTTTTAAAATGAACGCATATCCCAGATGGTAGAGAACAGCTGACTTTATCGGCAGAATGATATCCAGTTTAAGCAGATTTTTGTGATTCCCATTGTAAACATTTGTTTGTTGTTGGGCTGGTCCTTAGTAACTGCTCATGGATACAGCCAGTACAGTCTATCAAGGGCTGATTTATGCTCCAAAATGCTGTTAATACTTATCAGACCCTGCTGCACTGAATATGCAAGTTGCAAACAGAGGATATGTAGATTTATATAGGAAATTGTCCATTTGTTGTAAATGTATATGTGCAAACATGAAAACGGTACAGTATTGACAAAGCAGTATTTGCAAGCAGTAATAAAGTCATATTCTGATCAGCAATGGACATTAAATTTGATAAAAGACAGAGCAAGACAAGCTGCCATTTCTGAAAGATTACTTTCATTATTTTCGTCATGTTATGTCAGCATATAATGTATGATTTTTTTCCCTCGTGTTCTGTAGTTCATAAGTCAAAATGAATATTTCTAAAGAAAATGTCTTTGTTGGTGTTTATTCTGAGCTGTTTTGAAAAGCACTTTTTCCCAAGACACATCTCCTCTGTTCTCCAAACACATTGTGGGAAAATATTGACAAAAACGTTAGATGAAATCTATATGATTCTTATCTGTAAAACATGTTTCAAGTGTCATTTGATCCTTTACTTCTAAGGGATTCTAGAGATGATTAATATACTAGTTTACACTTGTAATATGTATTGAAGGCTTTACTGTGATTATCTGATCTGACCATATAACTGGTTATTACAGCTTAACGGTTAACATAACATGATAATCATGTCACTGCTTCATAAATCACAATCGAAAGACAAAATCATGCAGTCTTAAGTCATGCTTTTGGAGGTAAGAGTTGATTTGTACAAGAAAATTGGGTAACACTTTACAATAAGGTTCATTAGTTAACAAATTATAAATGAGCATTTATAAATCTTAGTTAATGTTAATTTCATAAGTTGTGTTTGTTAACTAACATGAACGTTGAACGACTGTATTTTTATTTATTAACATTAACAAAGATGAATTAATAGTGTAATGAATGTATTGTTCATTTTTCGTTCATGTTAATACATTAAGTAATATTAGCAAATGACACCTTATTGTACTGTGTGGCTGAAAATTGTTAGGCCTTCAAATGTTGTAATGTAATGTTGATGACAATAATAATGAATTATTGTCATGAGGAAGATCAGCAATCAATCAGCATTCATTCAGGAAAGTATTAGAAATGAATAAATCTTTATTCATGTTATTTTCTAAATAAGTAAATATAGGCTACTGTGATAGGTATTTAAGGTATACATTTTTATTGGTTCATCGCTGTAAAATGCTTATAAAAACAAATCTCTTTCTGTGTTAGCTGGTTATGTTAAACTAACGTTTATACACATTTCACAGAATTATTATTTTTATTTCCTTTAACAACATGGTACCTCTTTTTATTTCATTCCCTCAATAATTTTATTTGTATACATATCTTTGTCTATTGTGTACATATGTAATTTTGTGTAGCCAACTGTATGTACACTACCAGACAAAAGTTTTTAAACGGTACGTTTTTTATGATTTTTAAATCTCTGCTCACCAAGCCTACATTTATTTGATCCAAAGTACAGCAAAAACAGTAAAATTTTGAAATGTTACTATTTAAAATAACTGTTTTCTATCTTTATATATTCATATAGGGTTTGTCTGAGCGCACCCAAGCAAAACATGTTGTCACGAGTCTGGTCTGTGTTTTCTGTGTCTGTGTTTAAGGACTTTTATTTTGTAGTTTCTGTGTCTCATTGTTGTCTGCTTCCCTGCCTCTCCACTCCCTCATTGGTTGTCATGGAAACTCATTGCACCACACCCATTCCCTCATTAGTTACTCATTAGCTCATTTCTTCAGCCCTGTGTATAAATAGTCCTTGTGTTTCCCCTGTACTTTGGTCACTGTATTTATACACAGGGCTGAAGTAATGAGCTAATGAGTAACCAAGGCAACTAATGAGGGAATGGGTGTGGTGCAATGAGTTTCCATGACAACCAATGAGGGAGCAGAGAGGCAGGGAAGCAGAAAACAAATAGACACAGAAACTACAAAATAAAAGTCCTTAAACACAGACACAGAAAACACAGACCAGACTCTGGACACATGTGCACAGAATTGTGCGTACTAAACTAAGTTCTCTTTCATGTCTTATTGCACTTAAACTGTCAAATACACACAAGTTTATGTTAAAAACACACATAAGTTACAAAAACACAGTCAGTTATGTGAATTTTGCATAATTGATGCCCTTTAAGAAATCATTATTATCATATCAATATTCTGATTTGCTGCTGCTTTATTATTATGTTGAAAAAAACTGAGTGGAACTTTTTTCAGGTTTCCTTGATGAATAGAAAGTTGAGAAGAACAGCATTTATCTAAAACAGTTTAATTTGTAACTTTATAAATGTTTTTATCATTACCTTTAAACAATTTAAAGCATCTTTGCCAAATAAAAAGTTTAAAATATAAATAAATAAATAAATAAAAAGACTCAAAGCTTTTGGTATAGTGTATAATGTTATCTTTTTATTATAGATAAATGCTGATCGTTAGATCTTTCTATTCATCAAAGAATCCTGAAAAAATATACTCCGCTGTTTTCAACATAATAATAATGTTTTTTGAGCAGCAAATCAGAATATTAGAATGATTTCTGCAGGATCATGTGACAGGAGTAATGATGCTAAAAATGTAGATTTGAAATCACAGACATAAATGTGACCCTGGACCACAAAACCAGTCTTAAGTCGCTGGGGTATATTTGTAGCAATAGCCAAAAATACGTAGTATGGGTCAAAATTATTGATTTTTCTTTTATGTCAAAAATCATTAGGATATTAAGTAAAGATCATGTTCCATGAAGATTTTTTGTAAAATTCCTACTGTAGACCTATCAAAATGTAATTTTTGATTAGCAATATGCATTGTTAAGAACTTAATTTGGACAACTTTAAAGGTGATTTTTTTTGAACCCTTAGATTCCAGGTTTTCCAATAGATGTATCTCAGCCAAATATTGTCCTATCCTAACAAACCATATATCAATAGCAAGCTTATTTATTGAGCTTTCATATGATGTATATATCTCAGTTTGGTAAAATTTTACCTTATGACTGGTTTTGTGGTCCAGGGTCACAAATTAGGCCTACGTTTTTTAAATATATTCAAATAGAAAACAGTTATTTTGAATAGTAAAAATATTTCAAAATTGCACTGTTTTTACTGTACTTTGAATCAAACAAATGCAGGCTTGAGACTTCTTTAAAAAGAAACTTAAAACTGTGTTCAAAAACTTTTGACTGGTAGTGTATAGGCTACATTGTTCGTACATGTATCTTTATTAATTTATCTTTAGGAATTTACCTGTATTTTGTGTTTTACACTGCAATGCATTGGGTTGTGTTTTAGATTTATAAAACGGTTAGTTCCATTCCTCAATTCTGATTGGTCAGCAGCTGTGTCGTATTCATGATATGGCACTGCTATGACCGCTTCACTCAACGGTTTTGTGTATCATTGAACCCCCTTAGCAACCACCCTTAGCAACGTAAACACAGCTGCAGCAGTTAGGGACTACTTTTTACAGCGGAAGGCAGTTAATGATTTTACTTTTTGAAAACGTACAACTTAATATATATAAATTAATATATATTTTTGATTTTAATATTTTTATTGTGTGGTAACCGTTTTATAAAAGCAATAAGGTACTTGAGGCCGTGCTGTATCATGAATAAATCACGGCTGAAGGGGTTGCAGGCAGTGGCGCCTCCAGGATTTTTTTCATAGGGTGGCCGAAAGGGGCCAGTAAAAATGTTAGGGTGGCACAATACAATGCAAAAAATTGAATGCCTAAATCTGATTGAAGACAATAATTTTTGGCATTATTTCTGGTAGCATATAAAGTTATAGGCTTCAAAACTTAAGTATTACTATGCTCTGTACAGAGCAAAATAGAAAAAGTCGCTCTGCAATTTAACTGCAAATAACCTCGTCTTTATTTGGAGTGCAAATTAATTTAAAATGAGATTAATAATAAACAAGAAAGCATAGATATTTAATCGGCATATTCATCAAAATAGACACAAGCTTAATACAAGTGCAGCCGGAGCCCGACTGCTCTGCAGTTTGGAGAGTTGCGCGATCATGCGCATGCAATAGCCTAAAGCTTGCCACGAAGCACAGGCAAAGGTAATTACCATGAATGTGTCGGGGGAAATTTCCTCAATTTCCGCCATTTCCTCATTTGACGCATCTTTAGAGAGAATTGCATTTTTAAGGATTTCATAATAAAAGATTTTGCTTTCGGTTTCGGTTAATTATTGTAAAACGCTTCTGTTCAAGACCAAGACGACAGTATCAGGCCGTAACCAGGGTTTGAAAATGAGTGAGGTCCGAAGTAAGGTGTTAAGAATTCTGCTATAATAACACCCACAAATGCACTATATAGTCTAGCGTCAGAGGGAAAAAAAAGAATTACGTTTGTTGTTTTTTGACTGCACACTCCGCGACCCACCAGTTGAGAAACACTGCTTTAATTAATGTTTTTTGATGACTTAAGGTTAACATAAGAGCACGAGACGTCTTCCTGCTGGCCAGTAGCCTATTTCATTCTGTAACAAACAGATTTGTATTATGCTATTGTTTTTGATAGTGTTATACATTTCTTTCAAATAATAACGATGATCACTGCGTTTGTCTTACCGATTGTGGTATCTTCCTGTCAGCAATTAAGTTTCAGGTAGTCTATAAGCTTTTTTTATGAATGTACAATGTTGCCAGATATTGCTACGAAAAACAAGCAATTACAAAAAAAGAAAAAAAGAAAAAGATATCCGAAATAAGTTCAAAGCTTGTGTTTTGTAAATATGATTAATATATCACTAACACTAACGTTCAAATTTCCACTTTATAAACGTCCCAAAGTGTCACACTAAATTGGAAAAACGAGTCAAAAACACGTATAATAGGTGGATCTGGCAACAAACAGAGGCTGCACCCGCGCTCTCACTCAACGCGCTCTAAAGCCCAGTTCACTGCGCTGGCTTCTGGGAGCAAGATGAATTGCAAACACTCGTCATGTGGTATGAGGTGGCTAAATAATCGGCTAAATTAAACGGCTAAATAATAATTCAGAGAGCTTGACATTTTATTTTTGAATATAAAAAAATGACCGAGGTCCGGACCTCGGTGACCTCATTACTGGCTATGGCCGTGGACAGCAGCGCATCTTCTATGCAGGGGCGTCGGACAGGGGGTAATAGTGGAACAGAGTAACAGGGGCCCTTTGGAAAGGGGGAGCCCATCGCGAACCCCACTGAACGTGGTCTTCTATGTTTTCTTTTTTTATAAAGTAACAAAGTTTAAAGCCCAAAATTAGCTTTCACTTTCCGCATGCACAAACGATTGGATATGGGTCTCAGCGTACATTTATATAGGTTAAATGTTTAAACTAACATATACAATATGATTGAACAGTTTAATATCCAGAGATTTTATTTTAGGCAAGTCGTGATTATTTGAGAAGGCTAAATTGATCAAACATAGGTTATGATCGACTCGCTGGTCGTTTTGAAAATCAAAAACTAACATTTAACGAACAAAAAAATGCTCCAAACGCTTTTCTAAATTAACTTAAAATAATAACGAAACGAAATATTATATAATCTCTTTGTCATTGCATACAGAACTGAACTATTTCTGCATGCTTCGCGGTGCGGCTGCGCTTGTGAGAGTGCTTGATGTCGCCGCAACTCAAGAGGTGGAGGGGTTGAGACTGAGAGCGTATTCTACATTACACATCATAGAAGTTTATTATATTTTTTTCTAATATTGTGTTTTGTCAATGTCCGTGTTAATTAATCAAATAAAATTATTATTCTAAAAAACTCCACTCTTGCTGGTTGGGGGGGGCCAATGGGGTGGCCAGTGTCATTTTAGGGGTGGCCGCGGCCCCCCCTGGCCCCCCCTTGGAGGCGCCACTGGTTGCAGGCACTCGCGTCGTGCCTAACAACGCCCTTCAGCCGTGATTTATTCATGATACAGCACGGCCTCTCGTACCTTATTGCTTAATTAACGGATATGTCCGTAAATGAATAATGGATAACTTCCCGGTATTGAGCTGCCAGTACTTTTCTGTTTGCCTATTTTTTATTTCCTTGACTGTTACTGTATCATGTCCTACTAATTAGACTGGGACGATATCCATAATTTAACTTTGGATTTACAAATCCGCAAAAATGAGGCAATGCCAGTAAGTAGTTCCCTTTAATCCACAGAGAGCATGTGAGCGTGAGTGGATGAATTCACACACTCCACCCACCGCAGGCTGTCAGTGTCACTGTGTCCAACAAACTCCAGTCTCACTTTTGCTTTGAGAGCAAGGCTGACGGGCGCGTCGATCGTCTATTAACCTTTGAGTCTGAATTATTATGTCGGGCACGAGTACGACCACTTGAACAGTAAAAGAAAAAGGAAAAATATCGCGGTTTCAGTATATCAACACAGGATTTACGGGATTTTGGATTTTACACGGAATAAAACCTACAACATGATGTTTCGAGTTTGGGATACCTCCTTAATGATATGCTTCTCCGTCTCACTCATGTTTGTTGGGGTTGAAAGCGACACAGGTGGGTTTAACTGCTGTTTGTTGCTTGTTTGTTAGGGACGTGCTTTCCTCAAGTTTTCCTATGACAGCGAGTGTGGGATATCCTGTATAATTCCCGTAACCTGTGACGTCAGAGACTTTCTCCTGAAGAACCGCCAGTGTGTTTCGACTAAACCTGTTTCTTGTCTGAACTTGCTCCCCGTAGTAGTTTGTTACTACTACAAACAACAGAACGTTACTAACGCTACTAGAGTTACTTGCTTGTTGAGCCGACGTTGTTTTTGTTTTATATTTCTCTTTTTTATGTTTCGGTCATTAACATTGTTCAACTGCTCCTGAACCCCACAGAGCTTCCTCCACCAAGGAACCTGCTTTTTAAATGGGAAACACCTTTCACACTTAATTTGACGTGGGAAAAGCCCAAGGATTTGGAACCTAATTGCAAAGTGAACTACACGGTGGACGTGCGCCATTCTCAGGTGAGTCACCGCTCAGTTTCAATGAACTGCTACTCTTGAATAAAGCATTTGGAAACTCTTTAAAATGTTTCTACATATATACACTACCGTTCAAAAGTTTGGAGTCAGTATATTTTTATTGTTTCTTTTTTTTTTAAAGAAATTAATACTTTTATTCACCAAGGATGTATTAAGTTAATAATTAAAAGTTTATTAAAAGTTAATAATAAATAATTTACATTGTTATACAAAAATTATATTTTGAATAAACACTACTTTTTAAACTTGTTATTCATGAAAGAATCCTGAAAAAATTCTGAAAAATATTTGGCAGCACAACTGTTGATATTATCCAACACTGATCAATAAATCAGCATATTAGAATGATTTCTGAAGGATCATGTGGCACTTAAGACAGCTTTTCATCACAGGAATAAACTCTATTTTAAAGTATGTTAAAATAAAAAACATTTTTTTATATTGCAAAAACACTGTTACTGTTTTTTTCTGTATTTTTAATCAAATAAATGCAGCCTTGATGAGCTTAAGAGACTTCTTTAAAGACTATTACAAGTCTTACTGACCCCAAACTTTTGAACGGTAGTGTATATTATCGATGATGTGAACAGATCCTATCAAGCGCTTTGAGATGTAATTGTATCATTTTTTTTTTTATTATTATTATTTATGTATTTATGGAAAAGGTATGTGATCAGTTAATTTAATAGCTAAGTTTGAGTGAGTTTAGCAGTTCCTGCACTATTGACAAAAACCTGGGTCTTCTCAATCAAAGTCGGATCCTCCCAACGGCAGTCTACTGTAGAGCTGGACTGTCAAAAAAAAAAAAAAATCACTCCAAGATTAATATGTTTGGTCTTTCAGATGAATGTGACCCTGGAGCACAAAACCAGTCATAAGGGTCAATTTTTTTTAAGTGAGATGTATGTGTCACCTGAACGTTGAATAAATAAGCTTGCCATTGATGTATGGTTTGTTAGGATAGAACAATATTTGGCCGAGATACAACTATTTGAAAATCTAAAATATGAGGGAGAATATTAAGAAAATCGCCTTTAAAGTTGTCCAAATGAAGTTCTTAGCAATGCATATTAATAATCAAAAATTGTGTTTTGATATATTTATGGTAGGAAATTAACAAAATATCGTCATGGAACATTTACTTAATGATTTTTGGCATAATTTTGACCCATAGGCTATTGCTACAAATATACCTGTGCTACTTAAAACTGGTTTTGTGGTCCAGGGTCACTTATTGTTTACTATTAAATAATGAAATCAAAATGAATTTGAAATTCCAAAGTCGAGGTCCCAAATTTTAATCCAGTAGAAACACTGTCCTGAGGAGACCCATTTCACCAAAAGAAGCCCACCGATGTAGCTGAGATTAGGCAAAGGGCCAAAAATTCCTCTGAGCTGATGTGCAGAGATAATTTATATTTACTGGAAATGTTTGGTTGCTGTTTTTGCTGTTTAACTGGAGGGTCACTCTGGATACTTAAGACAGAGGTTCACATATTTTTCCCAGCAAACATTTTAAGGGTTCAGAAACTTCCACTAAAGGACGAAGGGAGGCAAGTCTCCAAAGACATATCTGTTATATTCTGTTATGAGTTATACAAGTAGGTGTGAATGGTCTTTACTGTTTTTAATGACTTTTGCCTTCTCGGTTTCAAATAGCCCTGTAGTTTTACAGATAAACATTTAACTCTGTTGTATGACCATACTTGAGTCAAACCAGGGCA
Organism: Garra rufa; assembly: GCF_049309525.1. Taxonomy (NCBI): domain Eukaryota; kingdom Metazoa; phylum Chordata; class Actinopteri; order Cypriniformes; family Cyprinidae; genus Garra; species Garra rufa. The sequence goes on from NC_133363.1 coordinate 52,283,237, forward strand.
GATGATAGTTTAAGTGTCCCTGGCACAGTTTGTGTAGCATAGGCAGCATAGTTTTACTCTGTAATCACGCAATTAACCAGGTCTGAGAAGCCCTGAACAAAACTAAACTGGAATTTGTAGTGTTTTTGTCCATCTTAAGTCAGGAAAAACTAAATTAGGTTGCGTTTTCTGATACTTTATTGCCACAGCTCTTCCCCACAGCCAAAGTCAAAGTCTACATTGGGTTTGTTGTTTTCACTTTGCCCTATTTCATTTACACAATTCTCTCTTCTTGTATTTCCCATTGAGTGTTATAGTAAAGGAAAGGAAGTATGCATAAAGATTTTCTAAAAATACTACTAAGTACTAATATAACACATTCAATTTACTTTTAAGAACACTTTGCCTGTCATTGTTTAAATCTGTAGTGGCTGCTGCTGGAAAGCTGGTAGTTTGCCAGATAAAACAGTCAGTGAGCAGCTTACACTGTGTACTTCTTTTCAAACTCTGTTTTCATGATTAACTCTAGGGATGATGTTCACACAAATGTCTACACATTGGAGCAATTATAAGAATTGAAAGGTTACAAATCATGCCCTTGCAATCAAATGAGCTTTTATCAGATATGCGTTTTCTCACCAACACACATATGAAACGTATTGTGTTTAAATCCATACGTACATGTTACACAGATAATGATTTGGATGATCTTTGGTTGATTTGCCCTGTGACATTTTAGGGAATTTCAGAGTTAAACACAGGACTTCTGAAAAGTCACTTCATTCTAGGAGAACCAGTCAGGTTAGCAAACGGCATGGCCACTTCACTGAGATTATGAAGTCTGACACAGGCTGTATCAAATTAGAAAAAAACTGTGATTTAATATTACATTGATTTAAATTATACCATTAGATTAGACCAACTTCTAAGTCTGAGACTTTCATCATGCATTAATAATAATAACAAGGTTTGGTGAAGTGAAAGGAAGAGGAAACAAAATATTGTTCAAGTTCTGGAACTCTATTGTTTGGAATCTTAGCAACTTTAATGTGTTTGTGTTTAAAATTTCAAAAAACTATGGAACAAAATGTGAGTTTTTTTAATATCAAACTCTGTGAAACTTGTTTAAAACTACTATATATACAATATATAGATTTAAAATTTCATTTGTGTGGTTTTAATAACATGAATTAACACTTGTGCTCTTATGTAGTTTCCTTTTGGAGCTGGTCTGTAGAACTGCAATTCAATTTATGCACAAAAAAAATCCCTTAAAATTTTAGACATCTTTGTACCTAGTAAAAAGATTTTTTTTAATTACTTTGATATATCATTTTGTATTAGCTGTAGCTTTGGGGACAATTTTTTGGAAAGAAAGAATGAGAGTTTTCGTTAGAAACAAGTGACTCATTCTTACTGAGTATTGAGTAATGCGCACACACAGTAACACAAAATAAACACAAGTGCAAACATACTGTATTTTTATAGTGGAAATTAACATGAAAATCCTCTGTCGCCAACAGAACTGTTCTCAAACACCGAAGCAAGCAAGCCAATCCAGGAGAGTCCCAAACACAACCTGCAAATTTAATATCTCCAATGAGATTGGACTGTGCATCAGTGTTACGGTGAACCCTGAAAACTGTGGAAACAAAGACCCTAGTCCACCTTTGGAAAAACCCATCTCTCCACCTCTAGGTACTCTGCATGATAGCCAACAATCTGATGTAAAATGTTTTTTGGGTCTTGGTCCATTTTTAACCATTTTATATTGATCCAGTGGCAGTGAAGTATGTTTATTGGTTTATTCAGTCTTAAAGGATAAGTTCACTTTTAGAAAAGAAAAGAAATTAAGGTTTTTGAGGAAAACATTCCAAAGTTTTTCTCCATTTAGTACAGGGATCACCAAACTCGGAGTTTAGCTCCAACTTGCCTCAACACACCTGCCTGGAAGTTTCAAGTATACATATTAAGACCTTGATTAGCTGGTTCAGGTGTGTTTGATTACTCTGTAGGATACTGGCCCTCCAGGACCGAGTGTGGTGACCCCTGATATAGTGGGTTTCAATGGTGGCAATGGTTAAAGGTCCAAATCGAAGCTTCAAAGGGCTCTACACAATCCCAGTCGAGGAATAAGGGTCTTATCTAGTGAAACAATCTGCCATTTTCTGAAAAAAAAAGTATATACTTTTTAACCACAAATGCTCATCTTGCACTAGCTCTGTGATGCGCATATGCGACTGCACACATTACAGAATCACGTTGGAAAGGTCACACGCGGTTAGATCCTCTAACTTCAAAATTGTCCGACATCGCTGTTTTACCTGTTTTTGTAAAGGATGTTTGACTGTCTTTCATGTTCGCTTTGTAAACACTGGGTCGGTATTTCCACCTATGTCACACGTAGGTCACATGACTACATAATACGTGATGTTGAGCTAGTGCAAGATGAGCATCTGTGGTTAAAAAGTATATACATTTTAATTTTTTAAGCAAATGACCAATCATTTCACTAGATAAGACCTTTATTCCTTCTGGGATCATGTAGAGCCCTTTGAAGCTCCATTGAAACTGCAATTCAACCCATTGATCCCAATAAAGTCCACTATATGGAGAAAAATCCTGGAATGTTTATCTCAAAGACCTTAATTTCTTTTCAACTGACGAAAGAAAGACATGAACATCTGGAATTACGTGGTGGTGAGAAAATAGTCCTTTAAGTCATTGAGGTTTATTAATGTTATGGTATTAATGGATACAGATCATAGAATCCTTCATTTTACCCAAGAAATTAATTCTATTTTAAGATTTTTTCTTAAGTAGGTTTTTTTCTCCACAATCTGCATTACATTGTGACAGGATGCCAAACAAACAGTTTAGATCACACTGAATTTCTGCTTTCTCCTTCTCCTTCTGCCTCTGCATTAGTATCTTTTTTAACAGCAGCATTTGTCAAATATGCATTTGTGATTTAGTTTTCTCTAAATGTCTAATACAGAGTTAATTCCTAATTCAAGCAAAAGTTTAGACAATGCTGTGACTGTTCACTAAATCATACTTAAATAAATAAATCGTTTTTTTAGGAATATTATTAATATAATAAATATTTCTCAACTGAATCACTTAACACATTGGCATGTAAACGTGTGTGTTCATGTGTTGATGAATTTGCATGTAACCTTGTCACATTTCAGACTGAGTCTTATTGAGCTCTGAATGTTACAGTGAGTTTCAAACTCCAATCATGAGGACTGATTTGAAATCTCCACATTTATTTCAGTGCTGCTGGTGGCAAACAGGAGCTACGAGTATTCTCACCAAAGGCTGAAGTGCACTTGGAGTCCTGTTGATGATGTCCAAGACCTTGGTTTTTATTACTGGTATGTAACTCTTTTTCTTACCATTGTTTTGTATATTTCTTTTTCATTTGTCATTTGTGTTTATTTATTATTATGTTTGTTTCAGGTCTCCTCAGAATGATACAGTAATAAAATGCAATGAGATGAAGATTGGAGAATGCATCATACACAATGCATTTCTCAAGGAGATGACAGGCATGTTCTACCTGTTCAATGGCACTTATAAGGGGGTACCTGTAACCAACACATTCATGGATGAACGTCCAGTACAATACGGTAAACACAGACTTTTTTGCACAGAACATAGACTTTTTAAACATGCACAGAAAAGGTGTCATTTTCACAAAAGCAAATTATTTGAGAACAAATGTAGTTAATCATATTAAAGGGAACAGCAGAAAATCTGTATTGCAGCTGCAAGAGAATATGAGCTAAATTTTTCACATTTTCCAACATTACTAATTAATAGTCTCTTTGTTTGGGGGCTTCCTTTACAGTGAAACTAAACAAACCTAAACTTAAAATCCAGAGGGATGGGCACTCTCTTCGTTTTGAAACAGAAGCATCAGATTTAAATGAGTTTGAACCTCACTGCTACAAATACAACTACACATACAGCATGTGCGATAAGGTAAATCATGTTCTGTATTTTTATACTTAATAGTATGAGATCAAGACTTTATTCGCTATTATCAGTCTCACTAAAGCTTTAAATACACATATAACTTCCCTCTTTTGATGCTTAAGAGTATAGAAGAAATGAAAAAGGAAATGTAAACAATGCAATGTGTATCAGTCAACACACATTTTAAGCATTGACTTGGGAGAGCTATTAGTGTGCATGGAGTGTTGCGCATAATGTCATGTTATTCTGTGATTTTCTGATCCTATATTTTTCTGTTGTATACATATGTTTACAGATTGCACCAGAAAAGGTCATAGAGGATGACAAGCATGTAGTTGAGTATGACTCAAACTGCAAGTACAGAGCTAGAGTGCAGATCATCTTTTTTGACAAATGTGGTGCAGGGAAGAGTGACCCGAGTGACGAGGTGGAATACGGTACGTCTGGAACTAGCAGTTAGCATCATATTAAACTATGACATTCTTTGTTTAGATTGTAATAGTATTAGGAAGGTACCGAGGTCAAAAGTTTACATTCACCTTGCAGAATCTGCTAAATGTTAATTATTTTACCAAAATAAGAGAGATCATACAAAATGCATGTTATTTTTTTTTATTTAGTACTTACCTGGATAAGATAGTTCACACAAAAGGCATTTACACATATAAAAATGACCTCGTTCTAAAGTTTACATACACTTACAGACATCCAGAGCTGTTTTTTTTTTTTTGTTTAGTGATAGTTGTTCATGAGTCCCTTGTTTGTCCTGAACAGTTAAACTGCCACTGCTCTTTAGAAAAGTCCTTCAGGTCCCCCAATTGCTTTGGTTTTTCAGCATTTTTGTGTATTTGAAACTGTTTCAACAATGACCGTATGATTTTGATCCATCTTTTCACACTGAGGACAACTGGGGGACTCACATACAACTATTACAGAAAGTTTAAACGCTCACTGATGCTTCAGAAGAAAGAGCTGGGGGTGAAAACATTTTGAATTGGAATTTTAAGATCAGGGTAAAATTAACTTATTTTGTCTTCTGGGAGACATGTAAGTATCTTCTGTAGCTTCTGGGCAACACAAAATGAAAAAATATGATATTTAGATAAAATAAGAAAAATGTAATATCTTCATTCCGTTCAAAAGTTTACACCTCCGGCTCCTAATGCGTCATGTTTTCTTCTGAAGCCTCAGTGAACGTTTGAGCCTTCTGTAATGGTTGCATATTTTAACAATCACTAAACAAACAAACAAACAAAAAAAAAAAACACAGCTGTGGATCTTTCATGTAACAACACAGTATTAAGAATCAAGGGGATGTAAACTTTGGAACAGGGTCATTTTTATAGATTCAACAATTATTTTCTCGTGTGAACTATATGTAAACATCTTTTATGTGAAATATCTTATTCAGGTCAGTACTAAATAAAAAATAACATGCATTTTGTATGATTTCTCTTATTTTGGTAAAATAATTAACATTTTGCAGATTCTGAAAGGTGTATGTAAACTTTTGACCTCAACTGTAATTCATATTTTATATAAAATAGGAATGTAAAAGGAAGCCTGTAACAAGGGTAAAACAGTAAAAATAAAAAGGCACAGGACAGTTTTAGTTTCCAGGACAATCTTGAACTTTTGACTGGGAGTTACTTGCCTTCACATCCTGCATATAAAATGTGCTGTCCTTTGGTCTTTGACAGTTGAACTTTAATGTTTTTCTTTGTGCTGTTTCATAGGTGAGAACAGAGATCCCAATTTGCCTGCATTGCTGGCTCTCATTATTATCCCGCTCATAGTTTCCTGTTGCCTGATAGTTTCCCTTGTGCTGCTCAGAAGGTGATGAATGATTTAGATTTTCATTGTTCTGCTTATCTATTAGACAAGCGTGAAACAATATTATTGCATCATCATGTTTTATATATTACATATGTTGCACATTTTTAAGATTTCTTTGCATCCTAATTGTACATCTTGTGAAGTTATGGGCAAATCTTTTTAATTACATTACCAGTCAAAAGATTTTAAACATTTTTTAAAGAAGTTTCTTCTGCATTTATTTAATCCAACGTACAGCAAAAACAGTAACATTTTAACCATTTAAAATAAGTGTTTTCTATTTGAATTTATTTTAAAATGTAATTTATCCCTGTGATTTCAAAGCTGAATTTTTAGCATCATTACTCCAGTCACATGATCCTTCAGAAATCATACTGATATTCTGATTTATTAATATTATTATGTTAAAAACAGCTGAGTATTTTTTTTAGGCTTTCATTTATCTGAAATAGAAACCTTCTGTAACATTATAAATGTCTTAATCATCACTTTTGGCCAATTTAAAGCAATTTTGCTAAATAAAAGTATTAATTTCCATTAATAAAATCATGTCTATATAAATACCTTTTGAATGGTAAAGTGTATAATGTTACAAAAGCTTTTTTCAGATAAATGCTGATCTGAAATGTGCTTAACTGTTTTAAATACTGATAATAATAATAATAATAATAATAATAATAAATGTTTCTTGAGCATATTAGAATGATTTCTGAAGGATCATGTGACACTGAAGACTGGAGTAATGATGCTGAAAATGTAGCTTTGATCACACAAATAAATTACATTTGAAAATATATTCAAATAGGAAAGAAAAATTAAACAGTAAAAATAGTTCAAAATGTTACTGTTTTTGCTGTACTTTGGATCAAATAAATGCAGGCTTAGTGAGCAGAAATGACTTAGACATGAAACATTCAAAATCTTACTGTTAGTTTAATACATGACTAAATATTGATTACTGAGGCCTGGAATGAACTAAAATCTGAAATTGCTTCTCTTCCTTCAGACATAAAGACATTATATTCCCAAAAATCCCAGAGCCGACACTTATGTTTAAGGACATGTTCATCAACAACATTAGAACGGCAGAGGATCTGCGGGTAAATCGTGCAGCCAGTCATTACTCATTAGTTTCACAATCAGAAGCCTTTTAGACTCACACATCTTCCTGTAAAAAACATTCAATTAATATTCTTGATTCAATCTCTTTCACCACCAGATTCCTGCAGATACCAGACTGTATGTCCCTATTGAAGAAATCGTGGAAAGCAAGATAGATCTTGAACCTGAAACACCACTTGTACAAAATACGACACACAAGCAGGTATAAAGAATTCTGATGACTGAAAATATCCAGTGAATCAGGACGGACTCAGGGTTGAACTTAAAACATACACTGACGGGAAAATGTCTATACAAGGAGGAGGATTAAACTCCTGTTGTCTGTTTCATCTGTTGATGACTAATGAACTCAGGTTCCACCTACCTTTTCTGAATGGACTTCGACCTCACTTATTACCGTTGGCAGTAAATTGCTCTTCCTGGCACGACAGTGGCTTGTTTTCATTGAATGTATTGTGAAGATAAGAAAAGCAGTCAACAGTCTTTCCTGGGGCAGGTTGGTTGGACTCTGATTGTCTGGCATGTGAAGCTCGCGCTGTACCCATTCAGCGTATCCAGAGGCCAGCAGACGACATAAGCAGCTTCATGCATCTTGATAGAGGAACACCGCAAAAAGATTGATGCAGTGTGGAAATTGTGACTTTTGATCTCTTTCACATTATTACTGAACTTTACCATGCTTGTTTATACAGCTGCATTTATGGCCTTGTGGGTGTTTTTGCACATAGTTTACAAACTACATGTACTGCTACAAAAGTGATTTTGTAAGAAAAAACTTTAAAGAAATGAGGTTTTCTATACACTGTGAATTGTTACATGTATTCAAGTGGGGTTTACTGTATGCCAGAAAGAAATGTTCTTGACTCTAAATGTGTAAATCTTCACAACTTTGGCTGGTGGCTAAACACCTGGATATAGACAAAATAATGCATATATAAAGTCACATGACAAATATTTGTACATTCAAAAATAAATAAAATGATATTGTAAATATATGTTTTTATAAATTGTATATAAAATGATACATATATATACTTTAAGAAGCTAAATTGTATTTATTTTCATACTTTATGTTCCATGTCAAGTTTAAGTGACCATAGTGTTTTCCTGTAATTAAATTGTTTGCATAACTGGGCATACTGTTTAGAGTTGGATCATTTAATTATTCGACAAATAATTTGCATAGGAAAGACTGGGATAAAAGAAAGAAAATACATTTTACAAGTTCTATTGTAATAACAGTCGTAGGTCCTATAGTAACTGCCCATCACTCTTTTTGAGGACAGTCTAGCACAGGGATCCTCAAATCTTACCCTGGAGGTCCAATGCACTGCAGAGTTTAGCTCTAACCCTAATCAAACACACCTGAGAATGCTAATCAAGGTCTTCAGGATCATTAGAGAATCACAGGTAGGTGAGTTTCATCAGGGTTGGAGCTAAACTCTGCAGCGCATTGGACCTCCAGGGTAAGATTTGAGGAACCCTGGTCTAGCAACTACGATAAATATTTGTATCTCTGAATCAAATGTTACTCAAGCTGCATAAACAGCACTCGAAGACCGCCATGTTGGCTCAAAGTCACTGTTTACTTGCGCGTAGAGCTCCCCCTACTGGCAGTCCACGGAGAACCAAAATGGCGGCGTTGTGGTCCTGATGCTGCTGGATGCTGATGAAGCTATACGCTGTGCAGTGTGTCTCTAAAGCGGGTCTGATCAATTTTTATTGGCTCGGTCTCTGTGGCGCAATGGAATAGCGCGCTGGACTTCTAATCCAGAGGCTCCGGGTTCGAGTCCCGGCAGAGATGCAGTGCAGCTCTCGGATGGGGCATGTTAATTGCTTTTATTGTGCATTTTGTACAGGTGAAAGATGTGAGTGCAATTAATGGTTTAAGGCAGCTTTGTATCGGCGTGCGTTGACTAAACGCATACAGAATAATGTAAGAAATGTAAAACCTGAAAAACGAAGTGCATTTTATATGGACTGAATAATTGAATCATAATTTTTATATCGAATCACTGTAAGTGTACATGTATCAACAAACAAAAATGTTCAGATTTTCTTAATTTTATATATAAAAAATCATTCTTTCTCTCTGTCTCTCTCTCTCTCTCTCTCTCTCTCTCTCTCTCTCTCTCTCTCACACACACACACACACACACACACACACACAGATGATTTAAAATGAGTTTAAATAAAATTGCTTTTCAATTTTATAGCCATAGGCTATTAATGTTATATATTGTTACTCCAACGCATAATATTTCTTAACTCAGCCCTTTCACATATAATTTTATTTTAATCCCGTAAAGCATTTCTAGTTATATCATGAGTGTGTGCTTCTTGATTCAAAGTCCATTTTGGCTGAACATGGTGATGTTGAGACAGAGGTAAATCTGACATTTAAATTAAATTATTTTAATAGTAAACATTATTTAAATAACATGATCTCATTTGCATAAAGTAGCCTACTTCAAACCACCATAAATCACAAAATGTATCTATGAACAAAATGCAATACAAATGCGCCAAAATTAAAATTAAATTCAGTAAACTGCCTATATCAGAAGATATTTATGAATATTGTGCAGATTATAGTGATGGGCAGTTCGACTCAGTTCAGTGAATCGGTTCTTTCGAACGTTCGTTTCAAAGAATCGTTTCAAATTCGTTTTTAAACTTCACCTATATTCAGTCAAAACTAATATCGCCTGTAATTTGATCACTAGTTTAATTTCTGTCATGTAGTTCAAATTCTGTCCAGTAGGTGGCAGAGCACACAAACATATACGTACAGTAAACGTTAGTATGAACGAGATCATGACAGTAACCCCAGGGTTTCATATTTGACAGTCGAGTGATCTAAATAGCTTGTCCTTGTATTTCCAAACTGCAACTGCATCCCTAGACAAGTTTGGATTCAAATGCGATTCTGTATTTTACATCTTGACTGGCAAATTACAGTACATCTAATGACCATCAGTTCGCCTATGCTGTATCAACATTTTGCCCCTCAGAGTCCTTCTCCGTACAACAGGGCTGTAAGGAGAAAATGCGAGTCCAATCTGAACGATGCGCATGAAGGAGAAGGTTTATTTTCTTCGCACCCGCGGGGTCTATTCTTTTTGTCGCTGTGGAGTTCTAGAGAGGGAGGGCAACTGAACAGGGCTGGGTAAAAGGAAATAGTGATGGGCAGTTCGACTCAGTTCAGCGAATCGGTTCTTTCGAGAGTTATTTTCAAAGAACCGGTTCAAAAATGTTAAGCACTTCGTCGTATAAAGACAAAAAATATTTTACTGTGATATAGAACAGGAGATTGAATATGTTTAAAGACTTTTAATGATCTTTCTTTATAACAGTACGAGTACGAACTCTCGGGTTCAGTACACCGATATAACTTATTTATTGCTCTTGGTCAATTGTTTATACATTAATGCACATTTTAGGTAAGAATCCACTACAGTCAATAACATATGACTACATATTGGGCAAAAAAAAAAAAAAGAGAGAAAAAAGTCAAGCAACTCTTAGTGTTCATTCTTGTATAAATGTTTTTATTTCCTCTGGCTTTTGGTTTTATGTATGCATTTTTTTATTTTTGCTGTTTAATACTTGTTGGTATAGTTTAATGAGTGGAAAAATATATAAATAAAATACATAAAAAATATATAAATATTCCAAAAAAGCTACATGTAGGGACAATTATTATACACTCAAATTATTTCAAAAACTCTGCACTTGCGTCATCATGTCCTTGACATCCTGGCTTATGCTTACATAATATATAATATAATATATATATATATATATTAGGAGAGTAGAACGTTGCGATGGATCAGAGGTAAATAATGATAGAAATACTGTTCAGTTTCTTGCACAGACCGATCGTTTTGTGTCTTAAGACCTCAATGTATCGTCACAAGCCGCAGGGTTTAATTTGGTTTTGTCTGTGTATGTTTTTTTTTTAACTCTTAAAGATTTGGTAATCATTGACTGCCATTATATGACTGACAGACTGCAATGGTTTGAGGTAAAAATCTTCATTTGTGTTCTACTGAAGAAACAAAGTCACCTACATCTTGGATGTCTTGGGGGTAAGCAGATAAACATCAAATTTTCATTTATGCACACTCATTGGTTCTCAACTCACAATAAATCAGGCATGTCAATTCTTTGTCCAATAATTTGATGAGTTGAGGAGAATTTCTCACTCCCATGTCATCCAAGATGTTTATGTCTGTCTTTCTTCAGTTGCAAAGAAATTAAGTTTTCTGAGGAAAATGTTGCAAAAAAAATTTCTCCATAGAGTGGACTTCAGTGGTGATTGAAGATTCTAATTGCAAAGCCAAGGAATAAGGGTCTTATCCAGTAAAATAATCTGTCATTTTCTTAAAAGAAAAATAGATTTTTTTAACCACAAATGCTCATCTTGCACTAGCTCTGCGACACGCATCTTCATGCAGTTAGTTGTTCGTCTGTGTACTTTGGTAAAAAAATGTAGGGCAGAGTGAAAAACTTCTCCTCCAACTTTAAAATTGTCCGACATCATTGTTTTACCTTTTTTTGTAAAAGGCGCTTGACTTTCTTTGGACGTTCGCTTTGTAAACACTGGGTTGGTACATCCACCTTGACCTTTCCAACGTGACTACATAATACGTGAGGTCAAGCTAGTGCATGATGAGCATTTGTGGTTAAAAAGTATATAAATGTATATTTTTATTAGAAAATGACCAATCGTTTCGCTAGACAAGACCATTATTCCTCATCTGGATTGTGTTGAGCCATTTAAAGCTGCATTAAAACTGATATTTTTGGACCTTCAACCCATTGATCCCACTGAAGTCCACTATATGGAAAAAAAGACGTAATTTCTTTTCGACTGATGTAAAAAAGAACATATTGGATGACATGGGGGTGAGTAAATTATCAGGGAATTTTAATTCTGGAAGTGAACTTCTGTAACCCATATCAGACATACAGTAGGTCAAAGAACATATGGGACATCACGAATCAGCTTTGACTCGAGAACCGCTCGGATAGATTCATTCCGAGTCGTAAACCGCTGTTCAGACAGTTTTGTGAACCGATTCATTGAAAAGATTCAGTTCAAGAGAACGATTCGCTCATGAATTGGACATCGCTGAAAAGAAACAGAAAGGGAGGGAGCAGCTGCTGACACGAGAGAGAGAGAGAGAGCGAGGGAAAGAGAGAGAGAGAGAGAGAGCAAGAGAGCGATGAACAAGGAATGTGCCACTAACAAGAAACCGGAGCGTCGTTGAGGACGCAAGAGAGGAGGGCAAAAGAGGGAACGGCTGAAGAAAAACGACTAGAAATGTGTTAAAAAGTATCGAAGGGGGCGAAAAGGGCCAATACACAGCCAACACGTGAATGGAAGGATTATAATCCACCGTTGGAGGGATTTTGACGCTCCCCATGCGGAGATTTGAACCATGCAGGGACTGCTGCTGCTTCTGAGTTTGGCGTTGAGTTTTCACAGAGGTAAGTGACTCCGTTTAATGAACCGCGGGCGCAAAGTTGTGCTTGTGTGAGAGTCTACGAGAGCGAAAAAGGGGGCAGATGTGCAGAGGATTTTATAGCGTTCACGTCTAGTCTGTCATAAAGGTGCAACGTGACCTTTGCGTTCCGAGCGCAAAGTTAACGGTGCTGCCGTTCGATTCCGTTATGACGGGATGACTAAAAACTCTGCCAGTGCGGAAGACTGAAGAGCGGCGTTCCCTCCCGTCAAACATGCTCTCGTCATGAGAATACAAATTAGACGAGAGGTTTGAGGGGGGAAAGGACACGCGCACATGCACACGCTCATGCACACGCATGCAGGGGTTCTCTGACAGACCCCCGCATAAAGAAACGCACCACTTCGTTTGCGTTTCCCGAGGTCGTGCAGGTAATTTCAGCACCTGCGCCCACAGTCAAGTACGCTGGATCACAAATAACCGACCATTTGCACTGCACATAGCACGGCTAATTAATGTCTCGCATTGTGCAAATCCAGGTGCGCCTGTATTAATGTATCCAGCGAGTTGCTAGGCGACAGCACCGAGCTCTACCTGTTAGATTACAGCATCTTTTCCCGTGATCGCGCCTTATGCGGACACCCTCCCTATTGTCTACTGTCACACACTGTGCATGTGTGTGTGTGTGTGTATGTGAGCGAGTCGGGGAGGGAGAGCAGGTACAGACCACTCCATCATAGGTGAGGGGCGTGTTTTTGTCCCGGCAAGGTAGAACGGATGATGTAAGCCATTCTCACAAGGTCCACGGATATCAAAGCAAAAACATGCATATTCATCGAGAAATACCTTTTGAAAACAAGTCCAGGTGACTCTTGATGGCTGCGCGAACGCTTTGAACGTCAGCATGCGACAAGATCTGGGGAGATTTGTCTTCCAAAGATTCAGACAGGCTTTGTTCAGCATCACACAGTGTTTAAAGCAGTTATAAAATGAAGCAGAATACAGAATGACTCACTAGAATGAATGAAAGTACAGTGTGAAATGCACAGTGTGCATTACAGGTAGCATTATTGCTTATCATTTTTTTCAACCAGAAAGATGAATCTTACAGATGATCAATTTTATTGATTTAAAGTGACCATGTTTTAATTTAAGATTTGCCCAGATTGGTTTAATTGAAACTGTACAGTAATGCACATGCACTGATGTCATTTCTAATGATTTATTGCATCTTAAGGTGGAACGTATTAAGGTATCAGATTGCATTATTTTATGTATAATCATTTCACTGTATTAATTAATTTTAAATCATTTTTTTTAAATCATCTTAAATGTTCTTAAATTTTGTTTTTATTGTTGTGATTATTATAAATTTGTATGATTTTTATGCTATTATGATTTTAATTCCTTTTATGTACAGCACTTTGAATTACCATTGTGTATGAAATGTGCTATATAAATAAACTTGCCTTGCCTTGCCTTATCAGATAATAAAAATGCTAATATACTCGGGTCAGTCGCCTTATCTTATAGAGGAACATGACTTGGCATGTAAGTTGGCCCTCAAGGTACCTCTTTTAAAGAGGTGCATTACTGTAATGACTTTAACAAGGCAAGCGGAGGCAATTGTGATGACCTCACAACAATGCAACCATTGTCTTTCGAATAACTGTTGGATGGTGCTGTACGCAGTGTAGTAATATAGGTCAACATTAAACACACACTGTGAAGTAACCTGCCCGAGAAACGGCAGTTGTGTGACTGCATGCGCACATACTGTAAGGGATGTTCTTTGTTGTCATGTTTGAACTCGCAACATGTATCCATTAGAATGCATTAGATATTGTATCAGGTTGCAGATCAGACATCTCTGCTTTTCTATTTTAGTTACCCTAGCAGTATGTTATGGTTTGTCAGACACTCTTAAACACATCAGGTGTTGTTTTATTCCTGCATTGTGTACTTGTTTATAATGAAGAGGTCTGCAATTTTACAGTGACAAACTATTGTAATTTGAGCTTAAGCATCAGACCCACTTCATCCTGGCAGCCAGGAGTCATTCAGAAGCAATACCTCTAATAAAACCTGCCGTCGTCCCATGAATCACACTGTTACACTGTGTACAGGCATGTCCTGTAATTGTTAACCCTTTACAAACTAAGACTTTGTATATGCAACACAGCATATATCAATGAGGGGACCGTGTGCATTTTTGTAGTGTCAGCATGATTTTCTATATAATGTTTACACGACACGTCATCAGTTGGCCAATATAGTGCAAAAACTGTCTGGGGAACAAAAGGCGGTTGAGGTTGGCCAAACTGAACCAGGATTTCCAAGGCAAGAATTTTGACAAAATGTGTGTTTGTTCTTATCATTTCTGGTCAGGTAGGTGAAATATTAGGCTAATATCTTAATTAATACTGTTTTTTGTATCTTTACCACCTATTAACTTTAGTTTGTCAAAATATTGCACCCTTTCCTGCTTACTAGGCCCTTCTCTATATGATTTAACAACTTCCACAGGTTTTTTTCTGTGGTTTTGACAGCATAAATTAGCGGAACAATGTATTCAGTAGCACATTAACCGTGCAATCCACGCTGTTGTTTACATCCGAGTATCTCCAGTATGGCCGCGTATCCAGGAAACTGACCAAAACGTGACATAAGTGCAAACCCTTTATGCTATCAGTATTACTTACGGGTAGGTAGGACGTATAAGTTGATTAATAGCTTTATGGCACAATTTAAAGAGTAAAGAAAGAAGAAATAAACTACTATTTTTGACAAATTATCTGTGGAATGAATATGCAAATGGATATTCAACTTCTGTTCATGGATAGATCTGTGTTCCTGCTGAGTTGAGTTCCATCTCTAATCAAACTCACCTGAACCATTTAATTATAGTCTTCAGGTTCACATGGAAATTACAGGCAGGTGTGTATGAACAGGGTTGGAGCTGAAGATAGATTTCCACAAGCTGTATTGAGCCCACCTGCTCTATTAATGTAATGATGCTCACTAAGTGTCTCATTTACTGCTACATGTTATTACAAACACATTGAAAGCACTTTTTTTTTCATGGAAAACTTTTTTGAAAGGATTTTTGTACATTGCAACAGTATCTATCAAGCTACAAAAACACCATAAGCAAACTGTAAATATAGTTTGTATGACTTTTGTGGCATTTTCAAATTTTCAGGCCACATGATAGCTTTGTGCAAGGAATTGAAATTTTGAAGGAGTTAAATTTTGCTGTCATTCTGCATGTTCAAATACGAACCGGGTTTCCATCCAAAGTTGCAGTTTTTTAATTTATGTGCAAAAACTTATTGCATAAACATAAGCACTGTTTCCATTCAATGAGTCAAAGAGGACAAAATCATCACTCCCTGATAAACCGGCACTAAAAAAAGTAGGAGAAGCCACTGAATATAATAATTTTCATATATAATAAATTACTTGCGCCTCAGAGATCAGATGGAACAAAGTAAATGCTGTCACTGCTTTCGTTTCTGTTTGGGAACGCAGTCTTGTAAGACAGTTCTAGGAGGCAATTATACAGAAATACTTTGATGACAGACTTTGCTCAGGCATTTCAGAATGACCATAACATCATTTCAGATGCTGTGCAATGAGATTGGTCCAATGGTCAGTCAAGTTATCCCGCCTCATAACGCAAAGTCACATGACTTTTTTGGTGCGTGTGGAAGAATTTATTCACAAAATGCGTTTCCATCTCCCATTATTTGCATTAAAGGATTAGTTCACTTTCATAACAACAATGTACAGATAATGTACTCACCCCCTTGTCATCCAAGATGTCCATGTCTTTCTTTCCTCAGTCGTAAAGAAATTGTGTTTTTTTTGAGGAAAACATTTCAAAACGTTTAAATGCACTTTAAATGCAGCTTCAAAATGCTCTAAACCAGGGGTTTTCAAACCTGTCCTGGAGCCTCCCCTGCCCTGCACATTTTGTATGTCTCCCTTATTAGGCACACCCAATTCAGGTCTTGCAGTCTCTACTAATGAGCTGATGATTTGAATCAGGTGTATTAGATGAGAGAGACAAGCAAAATGTGCAGGGCAGGGGAGGCTCCAGGACAGGTTTGAAAACCCCTGCTCTAAACGATCCCAGCCGAGGAGGAAGGGTCTTATCTAACGAAACGATCGGTTATTTTTCTAAACAAATTGACAATTTATATAGTTTTTAAAGGGAGTTTGAGCTTCTTTGTATGTTCACTTTGTAAACACTATGTCGGTACTTTTGCAGCGATCTTAGGTGATTTTGAAGTTAGGGAAGAAAACAAGATGGGAGTTTTTAGACGTACCCTAACTGTACGTCAGGCTGCGCAGAGATGAGACAAGACGAGCATTTGAGGTTAAAAAGTATATAAATTGTCAGTTTGTTTCGAAAATAACCGATCGTTTCGCTAGATAAGACCCTTCCTCCTCGACTGGGATAGTTTAGAGCCTTTTGAAGCTGCATTTAAACTGCATTTCGGAAGTTCAAACTTTGGGGCGCCATCCATATCCATTATAAAGAGAGAAATCCTGAAATGTTTTTTTTTGTTATGAAAGTGAACTAATCCTTTAACCCTTTTTCGCACAATGCAAAAACCACCTCAAGCGAGCATAAAAGATTTTTGGCGAATAAAGGATTTTTTTTCCCCGAATTTTAGCACCACTTGTTTCTGATGCAATACTTGCCTGTTTCTCATGAGAGTAAGTAAATAATGATAATCAATTTAAAATTTAGGGTGAATAGAGTGTTTTCACAACATTGGAACTGAACGTAAACAGTGCCATTGAACTGAACGAAACTCGCATATTTTGCTGATTACTGCTGCAGAAAATGATTAATTATTGTCATGTTTTGGGCTGTAATAACTGGTTGCCAGAAGTTGTAACAAAACAATGAGAAGAGTGCAAAAAACTGCCTGAGGAACAAAAGGCGTTTGTAGTTGGCCAAACTAAACCAGGATTTCCAGGACAAGAATCTTGACAACATTTATGTTTGTTCTTATCATTTCAGATCAAGTTGGTGAAATATTAGGCTAATATCTTAATTAATACTGCTCGTACCTATTAACTTTAGTTTGTCAAAATATTGTGCCCCTTCCTGCTTACTAAGTCCTTCTCTATATGATTTAGCAGCTTCCACATGTTTTTTTTCCGTGGTTTAGACAGCTTAAATGAGCAGAACAACGTATTCAGTACTACATTAACCATGCAATCTATGCAATTTTTTACATCCAAGTATGCGGCCACACATCCGGGTAACTCACCAAATCGTGACGTAAGTGCAAACCCCACATTTTTCAAATTCTAACCAACATTCTTCAAACTATCTACTTGTGTGTTTCACAGAAAAAAGCCTTTTTAACAAGGTTTTTAACAACATAAGGGTAAAGTGATGAATTTCTTTTTGGATGAGATGAGGTCTGACTGAGGAATTGGTTTGTAATCTTTAGTTACTAGTGCAGTGTTTGGCCATTTTAAGCATTCTGGTATGGGTATGAGTGTTGCATTTTGTCTTTTATGGTTTTTAAAATGAAAAGTAGTCTTTTACTTTCTAACTTTTAAAAACGTGCATCAACCTCTGCAGTCCATTCGGTTGCACTGGTTTCATTTTTTGTTTCAGTTGCATACATGCTTCATTTTGTGTTTGTTTTAACCTAACATTTTAAATCAGATTGTTATGAGTCAAATTTTCAGTAAAAATGACAGACTTCTCTGGTGACGTATGCTGGATTTCTGTTTAAACCCTGCCTCTTTCATACAGTCAGCTAGCTCGTATTTAGATCTGCCTCCATCCAATCAACAACCAATGAGAGAACCAAGTCCCCACCCTACATTTTTTTCTTTTTCAATGTAATCTGTTTTACTTGAATGTGTCACAATATGGAAGAAAGTATCTTTTGCTACTTACGGTTCATTGCGAATTTAAGAGCAATTAGACAATTCATTGTTCAGGTAGCCCCACTGACTAGTTGATTTTGCAAATATGTAGATTTCCTTTTTTCTAATGAAAGCTAGCAGTGTGTTTGTGGGTGTCTGGAGGTGAGCCTGTAAGAAAAGACGGCACTGGGGACAGGTGGGTGAAGTTGAAGGCTGAATTGACAAAGTTTGGAGTTTTCTTTTTGTTGTTGTTGGGGGGTGGATGGGTGAAGGGGGAGCTGGAGGGGGGAGTGCTTTAGGCCAGAGGGAGAGAAAGGCATTATTACTCATGCCTGACTGCTCTCATAGAAGAGGCTGCTCGCACCCTCTCTTCTCCAATCTCTCTCTTTCTCTTGCTTCCAATGAATATGAGGGGGGAAAAGTTCAAAGGCCCGGCTTAGACGAGGATCTTTGAACCCCCCTCGCCTCTTTTAGGGGCTCCCACATCCCTTCTCATTGAATCGATTTTGAACATGCCATGTTTCCCTTCACATGAAAAGCCTTCCATTCTTTCACATTGTGTTTTGTCAGCATTAGCTGTTATTGTGTCATTTTTAAAGAAGTAGCTTAACCAAAAATTAAAATCCCTTGTTTTTTTCCCCTGAACTTTTTGCATTAATTTTTCTGTTGAACACAAACGGAGAAATTGAGAATACAACAATAGTGACTAGAGCTTTCAATCCTCAAAAAGAATGCAAAGCACTATAAAAAAAACATAGAAAAGTAAGTAATGATGTCAGAATTGTGAACGTTATTCCGTTTCTAGTCAGTTCTTTTCAATGATTCAGCTGATCTGGTTCGCTGAACCCAGACGAATGATTCGTTCATGATTCAGATCTGACTCAGAAGTTGTATTTCAGTCGGGAAGGAATAATTTGTCTTTTTAAAATGTCATGTAAACACAAGTTTTTTTGCAATGTCTGACTTGGATAACCTAGTAGTACTTAACCCTTAAAATATATGATAACTACTTTTTACACTTTTAAACTGCTTTTGTGTTCTTGTTGAAGCTTGAAAGCTCTAGTTCCCATTCTTTGTAACTGTATAGACAAAAATCAACCCTAACTTTTTTTGTTGGAATTTCACCTTTTGAGTTTCACAGTAGAAAGAAAGTGATACAGGTTTTGCGGCGACATGATGGCAAGTAAATGATGACAGAATTTAAATTTTCCGCTGAACCAAGTCTTTAAAATTGGTCCTCGCTCCTGCATTTGCACGTCTCTTTCTTTCCAGAAATGGTTTTGTCGAGTGGCCCCTTGTTCTGGCCCTCGCTCTGCTTTTCATTCTTTTGTCGTTCCTCACTCCCTCAGTCTTCTCATTTTTCCCTTCTCCCTCTTTCCATCCCCCAGTTCGTTTTCCCCCTTCCCTCTTTCTAATAAGTTCCAGATGTGTTTCTTACATTCCTGTAGTCAGAGGAGAGGGGGAGGGGTCACAGAATGGGAGAGGGAAACAGGGACAGAGGAAAAAAAAAACGAGAGGGAGAGAGAGAGAGAGATGGAGAAGCACATGAATTAAAAGAGAGCGCATGATGAAGAGGCCACTCTGTACTGTAGACACTGATGAGATTCTCCTCTGTTGTGTGCGTGTGTGTGTGTGTGTGTGTGTGTGTGTTTATCTGTGTGTGTGTGGGGAGTTTTTCAGACACCCCTCCCACCGCTTCCCCTCCCCCTCTGCAATGGAATGTGGCTGATGATGATGGTGATGTCATTTCTCGTTCTCTGAAGTTTTCAAATCAGGGAGGGCTGATCGACGAATTCGGCCAATCATCCGGCCCGCAATAAAAGCTATTCGCAGTTGGGGAGACAGCGAGGCGTTCTGCATCAAAAGCATTATTACCGGTCACCTGGTGAGGTTGTGGACCAAAATGTAGAGCTGTTAAAACGCTAGCTGTTCCGGTGCTGACTCAATACAAAGATGCATTGTAAATGTTTTTTTTTCTACGCTAAAGTCAATGTGAAATCAAAATGGCCCCTTTAACTTTCCTAACGTATGTTCCTGGGCTTATTGAAAATCATTCATTAGTGCAAATGAATCCAAAAAATTTACACTTTATAATGTTCGTTTACAGGTATACACTCTTATAAAAAAAAAGGTGCTTTAAAAGGTTCTAGACAGTAATGCCATAGAAGAACCATTTTTGGTTTGATAAAGAACCAGTCAGTCAAACCATCTCTTTCTTACCTTTTTATAATCTGAAGAACCTGCTTTGCCACAAAGAACCTTTTGTGAAACAGAAAGGTTCTTCAGATGTTAAAGGTTCCTTATGGAACCATTTAAATAAAAAAGGTTCTTTTTTCTTTTTTAGGAGTTGTATGAGATATTTTAAAGAATGTTGGTAACCAAACAGTTGACGGTAGCCATTGACTTCCATAGAATGGAAAAAAAAAAATACTGTAAATGTCAGTGGCTACCCATCAAGTGTTTGGTTACCAACATTCTTCAAAATATCTTTATTATCTTGACATTTAAAGCAATAGTTCACCCAAAAATGAAAATTCTGTCATCTATTACTCACCCTCATGTCGTTCCAAACCCATAAGAACTTAGTTCTTCGAACTTTGATGAAATCCGAGAGCTTTCTGAGCCTATATAGACACCAATGCAACTACCATGTTCAAGGATAAAAGGGTTAAAGTCGTTATTTTTGTTTTCTTTGCGCACAAAAAAAGTATTCTCATAGCTTCATAAGATTAAGGTTGAATCACTGATGTCACATGGACTATTTTAACAGTGTCCTTACTATCTTTCTGGGCCTTGAACGTGTCAGTTGTGTTGCTATGTAGGGAGAAGATGAATGAAGGTCTTACGGGTTTGGAACAACACGAAGGTGAGTAATTAATGACAGAATTTTCATTTTTTCCTTTAAATGTGTAAATAGTGCTGTATTTGTAGAAATAACATGAATCTAGATTACTAAGTGTAGTTCATTGTTGCTTTATGATACCTAATGCGTTAACTAATGTTGTCGAATTGAACTTTTTAGCAACAAATATTTGATTTCACAATCTTATCTCAAATTCTAGTAACTTGCTTCGCCTCTGAAAAAACTACTCCTCCAACTACTTGTTTCCATTCTGGTATGTGACGGCCACTTTTCACTATTCAGTCAATAGAGTGCAACAGTTGGGTTCCGGGAGTAAAAATCCCATTCATCTTCTTCACAGGGGAATTGTTTTTTTGTTTTGTGTTTTTTTCCCAAGAAATTCGAGGTTGCTTTATTTGTCCCTAGGGAAATTTGTCTTGGACATGAAGGCTGCCACATACAAAAATGCATACAGCTGTAGTACAATAACAACATACTTTTATTCATCTAAAAAGCAAGACAGACCTACTGTGAGCTATGAGGTTTGTAATCAATAATATATACTTTTGTTCAGATTGAAGCTATCAGTCTGCATTTATTTCAGCTTATTTTTAACCTAATGGTGTTTAATCACTGGAATCCTGGTGAGAAACTACATTGCTTTTATTTATTTTTTCAAACCTAAAATTGTTCAAAGCAATCTTAACTAATTAGAGAAGTGTGACAAGCAAATTGCACCAAACCACTCTTATGACACACTTTGAATGAAGTTGCATAAAATATTTAAATGATCAGTTTTATATTTATGGATCTTTTTTTTAGATTGTTATTCACAATGCTTCATGAGATTGTAGTTATTTCCCTTATTATTAAAGCGGTTACACAGTTAACAGTTCTGTACTTTCGTCTTTTTGTCTTTATTTTGAAAAAACTTGATTCAAATTTTGTAAAGTTTGAAATGTTGTGAATCACCTCATAGCCAGTTGTTTTGGCCTGTTTAATGTACAGTTGAGGTCAAAATTTTATACCCCTTTTCAGAATCTGCAAAATGTTAATTATTTTACCAAAATGAGAAGGATCATATAAAATGCATGTTATTGTTTATTTAGTACTGACCTAATTAAATATGAAGGTATTTCACATAAAAGATGTTTATATGTAGTCCACAAGAGAAAATAATAGCGGAATTCATAAAAATGACCATGTTCAAAAGTTTTCATACACTTGATTCCTAATAATTTGTTTTTACCTGATTGATCCACAGCTGTTTTTTTTTTTTTTTTTTTTTTTTAGTGAGTTGTTCATGAGTCCCTTGTTTGTCCTGAACAGTTGAAAAAACTGCCCGCTGTTCTATAGAAAAATCCTTGAGGTCCCACAAGTTCTTTGCCTTTCCTGCATTTTTGTGTATTTGCCATGTTCCAATGACTGTTTGATTTTGAGATCCATCTCTCCACACTAAGGACAACTGAGGTACTCATATGCAACTATTACAGAATGTTCAAATGCTCACTGATGCTCCAGAAGGAAACACAATGCATTAGGAGCCGGGTGTGAAAACTTTTGAACAGAATGAAGATGTGTACATTTTTCTTATTTTGCCTAAATCTCATATTTTTTCATTTAGCACTGCCTTTCAGAAGCTACAGACAATACTTACATGTTTCCTAGAAGACAAAATAAGTTAAATTTACCCTGATCTTCAATTTCAAAAAGTTTTCACCCCCTGGCTCTTAATGCATACTGTAGTTTTTCCTTCTGCAGAATCAGTGAGCGTAATAGTTCTGTAATAGCATATGAGTCCCTTAGTTGTCCTCAGTGTGAGTTCAAATACACAAAAATGCTGGAAAACTAAAGAATTTGTGGGACCTGAAGGATTTTTCTGAAGAACAGCAGGTAATTTAACTGTTCAGGACAAACAAGGGACTCATGAACAACTATCACTAAACAAAAAAAAGCTGTGGATCATTCAGGTAAAAACACAGTATTAAGAGTCAAGGGGATGTAAACTTTTGAACGGGGTCATTTTTATAAGTTCAACTATTATTTTCTCGTGGACTATATGTAAATGTCTTTTATGTGAAATATCTTAGTCAGGTCAGTACTAAATAAACAATAACATGCGTTTTGTATGATCTCTCTTATTTGGGTAAAATAATTAACATTTTGCAGATTCTGAAAGGGGGGTGTAAACTTTTGACCTCAACCGTATACCTCTTTAACTTAAAAAACAAAATACTTCAGAAACCAAGGCCGTTGTTACACTCTATTGCCAAAAGATAAAATGAAGTCCTGCCCTCATTTTTTAGCTAAACATGAAAAATGAATTGTAAATGGGTTACATTTTCTTTCGGAAGTAAAATGGGTTGTGAACGTGGCGTTTTTAAGTTGACTTGCAGCTAGTGATGAATACATTAAGAGCGTGTAAACATCAATCAGACATTAATGACTCCTGGCTAGTTACTCATCAGCGTTACTCATCTTTAGATTGGCAATGAAGGAAATTCCCAGAGTCGAGTAGAACGCTGGCTTTTTATATGACTAGCAATTTCCATTCATTTGCATCAAAGTACGTCAAAGTCATAAAATAAAAGGCATATGATGAAACAGCAATAAAGTCTCTCTGTCTTCAGAGAGCGAGTTTAATGTCAGGTTGTGCGTGTTTCCTCATATGCGTGCACACACACACAAATCACATCTGGCATTCCCAGCCTCTTGATATTTGTTTGGAAAGCCAAATATTTAGTGCATTAAAAGTGCGTCTGTGAGGTATTAGGTAATACTTCTAGCCTCGGCCCATTGGAAGTGGACAGTCCGTCCAAGCATTAGCATAGCACTCTGCTGATGACCCTTGAGGTTGCCATGGTCACTGTATGTAATATTATGTCAATGTTCCCACAGTAGTCATGGCAACAATAGCTCCGGCAGCGATTTGCACAAATAAATAATGTTAAAAATCAACTGTATAAATGCTGCAGGAGATGAGACCCGGTGGCCGAGAACGGAGCGAAATGGGGGAAGAGTAGGAACCGGCGAGAAATAATTTTCCTTCCCTCCTATTTCAAATAGATCGGTTTCTATAGCAACGCCGTGCAGCGCGGATAGAGGGACAAAGAGCGAGAAGGAGAGGAACGAGGGATGGAGGGGGAGAAAAGGACGAGGAGAGAGAGGTGTGAAGAGGGAGATGAGAATGAGAGAGCGACAAGGGGAAAGAGGTGTTTCTCCTCGCTGTCACGAATGGCAAGGGCGAATCGGGAAGATGATGGAGGGAAAGTGGCGGATGAGGCTGCAGACAAATGAGAGACGACATGAGGAAATGTTGACAAAGGAGAGGGACTCACAGACCTGTATATAACAAAGCCAAATGCTCATACACATTTAGCTAGTAGCGGGCTGCATGGTAGCTTTAGTTTTTTTCGTGACCATTTTTCATTACAGGTGTTCCCGCATGACATTTAACTGTTTAAATGTTAAAAAGCACATTTATTCAAGTTCAAATGTTAAATAAGCATAACGAGGCCTGCTGCAAATGCAAACACATGCATTGTCATGCATACACACATAAAAGCAAACAAACATGCATGCATACACACACATGCATTCTCAATTGTAATATTCAAAAACAATGGGTATGTTTAACTGGGATTTTATTTAACTGTTTAATGTCAATAAGCATAAGAAATTCTGATGCACATGCATACACATGCATTCTCATTTGTAATCGTCCAAAACAGTGGGTAACTGGACATTTATTTAGCAGTTTACTGTTAAAAAGCATATTTATATGACCTTTTAAATGTTAAAAAAGCATATTTATATAACTGTTTAAATGTTAAATAAGCATAAGAAAGTCTGCTGCACATGCATTGTCATGCATACACATATAAACACATACAAACATGCATACACACACATGCATTCTCAACTGTAATCGTCCAAAACATTGGGTAATTAGACATTTATTTAACTTTACTGTTAAAAAGCACATTTATTTGACTGTTTAAATGCTAAAAAGCACATTTATGTAACAGTTTAAATGTTAAATAAGCATAAGAAGGTCTGCTGCACATGCAAACACATGCATTGTCATGCATACACATAAACATACAAACATGCACACACACACACACACACACACACACACACACACACACACACATGTTGGGTTTACATGTTTTATGGGGACATTCCATAGGCGTAATGGTTTTTATACTGTACAAACCGTACTTTCTATCGCCCTACACCTAAACCTAGCCCTCACAGGAGATTGTGCACACTTTTACTCACTCAAAAAAACTCATTGTGCATGATTTATAAGCCTGTTTCCTCATGGGGACCTGAGAAATGTCCCCACAAGGTCAAAATTTACTGGTATTCCTATCCTTGTGGGGACATTTGGTCCCCACAACGTGATGAATACCAGGTACACACACACACACACACACACACACACACACACACACACACACACACACACACACACACACACACACACACACACACACACACACACACACACACACGTATTCTCAATTGTAATCTTTAAAAACATTGGGTAACTGAACATTTATTGAAAAAGCACTTTTGATCATTTGAATATTTAAAAAGTACATTTAACCATTTAAATATTAAATAGGCGTAAGGAGGCCTCCTGCACATTGTCAAGCGTACACACATAAACACATGCAAACACACATGTATTCTCAACAGTAATCTTCAAAAGCATTGGGTAATTGTCTAACTGGTCATTTATTTAACAGCTTAAATGTTACAAAGCACATTTATCTGACCTATTAAATGTTAAAAAACACATTTATTTAACTGTTTAAATGTTAAACAAGCATAGAGAGGATAGCATACACACAGGCACGTGCACAGGTAGGGCTCAACCTGTGCAGAGCACATGCCCTTTTTGTAATTACACTCAGAAGTACCCTTTTTGGGGGGGATTTTTTTTAAAAATAAACCAATGCTATTGGTAACCCTTTACGTCTGTTTGTCTTTTTAACAAATATTTAACCAATTAAAGGCATTAAAAAGCGCATCTCTTAGAACCACTCAAATTGTCAGTCAAACTTCACAACTCCGCCCCCATGATGGATAAATTGCACACATTTGCTGGTCAAAAACCCGCGGTGTAACTGCATTTGAGTTTGACACAAAGCAACCGAGTGATCCTTGTCAGCTAGGTAAAATATAAGAAATTTCTATTTTGATCTGCTGAATGTGCTGATGCATGTATATATTATCTGTATAAAAGTTATTAATACTAATTAAATATAAGAATATTATTGTGTGTTATTTTTTTTTTTTTTGTGGTGGAGGGGTTGGGTGCCCTTTTTTCAGTTTCAGCACATGCCCCTCAAAAGGTCTGTGCATGGCCCTGCATACGCACATAAATACATGCATTCTCAACTAATCTTCCAAAACACAGGGTAACTGGATATTTATTTAACTGTTTAATGCTAGAACGGCACATTTATTTTACAGTTTAAATGTTAAATAGCACATTTATTTAACTGTTTGTATGTTAAATTACCATAAGGGGGCTTCCTGCATATGTAAATACACATAAACACATAAACTTCCATACACACATGCATTATCAATTGTAATATTCAAAAGCAAAGAGTTTGGTTTAACTGGACATTTATGTAACTGTTTAAATGTCAAATAAGCATAAGGAGGCCTTCTTCACATGCAGCCACATGCATTGCCATGCATACACACATAAACACATGCATACACACACACACACATGTATTCTCAGCTGTAATCTTCAAAAACAATGGATATGGTTTAACTGGACATTTATTTAAATGTTTATTGTTAAAAAGCACGTTTATTTGATCGTTTAAATTTTGCAAAGCACATTTATTTAAATGTTTAAATGTTAAATTAGCATAAAAAGGCCTCCGGCACATGAAAATACACACATAAACAAATATGTGCATTAATACACACACGTGTCCTCAATTGTAATCTTCAAAAATATTGGGTATAATTTAACCAGACATTTATTTAAAAATGTTAAAAACACATTTATCTGACCATTAACATGTTAAAATGCACATTTCTCTAACTGTTTAAAAGTCATAAAAGCATAAGGAGGTCTCCTGCACACATAAACACATGCAAACATGCATTTTCAACTGGACGTTTGTTTAACTGTTTAAAAATGATAAAAAGCACAAAGAGGGCTTGTGCACACACAAGCACACAAGCTAACCTCATGCATGCATACACACACATACCTGCAAACAAGCAAAAAACTTTTGGGGTAGTTTTTTGCATACGTCAGCTGTTGCTATGGTGACGCAACACTATGAGCCAGTGAAAGTGCCTGATTGGTTGAGGAGCTGGAGAGCAGGGGATGAAAAAAGGCATGGAGAGAGGGGTTACGATATAGGATGCATTAAAAAGGGGACGGATGTAATGATTATGACAGCTTTATGCGCACTAATAAATTACATGGTGCTAATTTATCAGTGACAGCAATGCACAGAGCGCTTTAACGACATCTGAAATCAGAAACGGCCAATAAAATCATTTGTGCATCGAAAGCATTGAAAGTGGCTGTCTGGTCTTTGTTGAGGTGTCAGATGTTCAGTCGTTCGTTTTTTTCCCTGTCGCTCCGGCACAGGCACCTTGACCGCAGCAGGTGACGTATTCCTTGTCCAGACACACTCCTTTGTTGTCTGAGAGTGGCTAGCGCATGAAGTCACACAAGTGTCTAGTCCGTTGCGCTGCATGCGCACCGAGGAGTTTGAACAGCTCGGCTCTTTTTGTCTGACGTTGTGACAGTGCTGTTTTTACTGGTATCTAGGATTTTTACCTGGAAGGTTCTGTTTTGATTAAAGTATGCCAGGGAAGGTAATGGAGACAGTCTTTTTTTTTTTACTTTGATTCTCATTTGCCATCTTGGGATAAATGGGTAATTGATACAAAAAGAATTTAAAACAGAAAATAAAATAGTAAGATGGAATGGGACACTCAAATGCTGTTTACAGATGCCTTATTATGACATTTTGAAACAAGTTACAGTGAATGAATATTGTTTTTACCCTTGGACTGTAGTTCCTGCTTATGTAATGTTCAAAAACACTTTTGTCAGTACAATATCATCATTTATTTAACAACACTGCACAAAATTATTCTAAAAATATCTAAAACAAATGTCTTGAGTCTAAAGCAAAATTAGATATTGCAGAACTGGTACAAAAATAAAATTAATTAATTAATTTAAAACATATTACAGTGACAGTTTCTTTAACAATACTGCGAAAATGGTTTTCTTAGTATTTTTGTCTTGTTTTCAGTTCAAATATCTAAACATTCTTAAATCAAGATACAAGCAAAATAAGAAATGTTTTTTGAAAAAAAAAAAATCTAAATTAAGTTTAAGTTTAAGTTTAAGCTTAAAACAAACAAATAAATCTGCCAGTGGTTTACTTTTAAAACTTTTTTAAAAGTAACATTTAAAAAAAAAAAAAAGGTTTTTTTACCCCATTAGAAGATATTTAAGCATAAGCATAAGCTTGCTTAATTGTTCTATTTTTTTATTTAGAAAACAATACTTAATGTAATTTAGCTCCTTAATGTATATTCATTTATGAAAGTTTAGAAATCTACAGTGGAAAACCAGTCAAAATACTAAGTAGATATTTTTTATTTTTTAGATTAAAAGGTTAATTTACCCAAAAATTAACAACATTGCAAAAAATGTTTTTTGTTTTTTTTTTAAATATCAAAATAAAGTGAGTTTAAACCTAAAACAAGAAAAATATCTGTCAGTGGTTTACTTTTAAAACTTTTTTAAAAGTAGCATTTTTAAAAAATATTTGTTTTACCCCATTAGTAGATATTTAAGCATAAGCATGAAACTCACTTAACTGTTCTATTTTTTTATTTAGAAAACAATACTTAATGTAATTTTGCTTCTTAATGTATATTCATTTATGAAAGTTTAGAAATCTATAGTGGAAAACCAGTCAAAATACTAAGTAGATATTTTTCATGTTTTAGATTAAAGGGTTAGTTCACCCAAAAATGATAATTAGCCCATGATTTACCCACCCTTCAGGCATCCTAGGTGTACATGACTTCCTTCTTTCAGACGAATGCAGTCGGAGTTATATTAAAAATGATCCTGGCACTTCCGAGATTTAAAATGGCATAGGCAGGTGTTTCTCCTCATCAGTCCAAAACAAGTCCAATAAAGTGCATCACACAGCTCTGGGGAGTAAATAAAGGCCTCCTGTAGTGAATCAATGTGCTTTTGTGGGAAAATATCCATATTTAAAACAACCAGTTGGTGCAAGCTAGTTTAAAGTTATTCTTACGTTTTAAATATGGACATTTTTCTTACAAAAATGTGTTAATTCACTACAGGTGGCCTTTTTTCACCCCCTGGAGCCGTGTAAGGCACTTTTTTTTATGGATGGATGCACTTTATTGGACTTGTATTGGACTGATGAAGAGAAACACCCACCTATTGCCATTCTAAAGCTTGAAAGTGCCAGGATTATTTTGTAATGTAACTCCGGTTGGATTTGTCTTAAAGAAGAAAGTCATACACACCTAGGATGCCTGGAGGGTGAGTAAATCATAGGCTAATTTTCATTTTTAGGTGAACTAACCCTTTAAGGATCTCCTTTTTCAGCATGTAATCCACAGAGTTCTCTCTGGTTAATGGGAAAGGGGTGGAGCTTATCCATTTTTATCTCTATTCATGAAGGGGTTTATATTTAAAATGACATCATCTCAGTCTTTGCTGCGCATTTAAATATTTCCGTACTGTAAAGCGTACATCCGAAAGCGTTCCATCGGATCCAGTTTGTGCAATCTAATAATCTTCAGGATTTATATTTGTTGACAGAAGTGAATTTGCTGGTGTGCTGGGTTTGCGATCCGCCGATCCCTTGATGAGAGGCTGTTCTCTCAGGTCGGTCAAGTGGTGTGTTTCTGACACGAGTGTGGTGTGTAAGTGTGGTCGGAGTGTGTGTGTGCGCGCGCGTGTGTGTGTGTGTGTGTGACCACGTCTTTGTGCGGTCAGGACGTTGGCAGTGTGGCACGGACTACTGCTGGTACCCAGGGATCAGTGACTCAAGAAAATCAGGACACTCTAAATTTGTCACTGCAGCATAACCCACATAATGAAAACTATACAAGCCCTCTCTCGCTCTCTCTCAGGTCCGCTCTCATTAGTTGTCTTTTACTCCCTCTCCAGCCATGTCTCTCTCCATCTCTGTATTTGTGTTTCTATACTCATCTCCCCTGTGTTTTTTTCTCTTCCCATTTTCCCTTTTTTGTTTCTTTTTGGTTGATTCATAAATAACGAGCTCATGTAGTGAGCACTAGTTCAGCACGATGCTGAAGAAGAACCCTTTTTGTCTACATGGTTCCATTATGAACCTATAACATCTGAAGAACTTTTGTTTCACAAAAGGTTCTTTGTGTTTAATGGAGTGGTTTACCCAAAAATGAGCATTTCCTGAAAATGTAATCACCCTCAGGCCATCTAACATGTAGATGAGTTTGTTTCTTTATCAGAAGCTCACCATGGATCCTCTGCAGTGAATGGGTGCCGTCGGAATGAGAGTTCAAACAGCTGATAAAAACACACATGTAGTGTGATAATACACATGATAATAATCCACATGTAGTGCATAAATTAATGTTTTGTGAAAAACTGCATGTTTTGTAATAAATCCATCAAGGTTAAGTTTCAAACCTTTGCTTCCGGCTGAAGTACTTTATCCATAAGGTTGCTTTCTCCAGTTGAAAAAGCTGTGCCGTCTGAATCAGGAGATTCAGTCAAACACCACTTACAGGTGAAAACAGTTCTAAACAAATATGTTGGTGGATTTTGATGTGAGAGGCCAACAGGGCATGGACCTTTTCACTGGAGGAAGTATTATTATGGATTATAAATGGTTGACAGTTAAATAATGGAACATGTTTATGACAATTTACCACATAAAGTGTGATAAGTGTGATTTTATGTTGTTTCAAACCCGTAAGACCTTTGTTCATTTGAAGTTCATTAATGATGTCCTTACTACCTTTCTTGGCCTTTAACATGTAATTTGCATTGCTGTCAATGCAGGGTCAGAAAGCTCTTGGATTTCATTAAAAATATATTATTTTGTGTTCCGAAGATTAACAAAGACGTTACAGGTTTAGAACGACATGAGGGCGAGTAATTAAAGACTGAATTTTCATTTTTGGGTGAACTATCCTTTTAAAGGATAAAAAAAGCTGCTTGAATCAGTTCTCTGCCCTTTTTTTACTTTTTAAATCTGACAGCTCCTAGGCTCCAGTTGCCTCATGGGATAGCAAAGTGTCCTTTGGCTGCACACCTCTGAGTCTCAGTGGATATTGAATCCGCATATTGTTCACCTACTGTTTCAATACTACTCATTTGACATAGTGCTTTTCGCATATTGTACACACCAGGCGCGGCGCCAGGATTTAATCTTTGGATGGGCCGTAGTAATTTTGGGTGGGCCTTAATTTAACGAGTCAATATCTTCAATATAAAATGTATATAACAAGCAGGTATACACAAACAATACCAAAGTTAAACTTCTTTTCCCTATCTTTGGATTGTGAATATTGCGGGCAGAGCGATAGAGAATATTTTGGTAAACTCCATTTACAGCAGCGGCGCACGCACTGTTATTCCCTGACCGTTCCTTTCGGAACACGTTATTCTTTACCGGAATAAAATGAAACAGGAAGAAAATTTCAGATCCACTTGACATTAGCTGCCCACTGTCTGTGTTTCTGCAACCTCTCCTCAACATCTAGCTTTGTGTCAGCTGTGATTTCCTCATTAAAAAATGGCATTTCATGAAGGGTTTGTTGTGCGAAATTTTGGGATTGGGGCAAATTGGCCACGCTATGAACTTGTGCTCTTGTCACAAGTTGCCCATTCACCCCAATGTACAATTCAGCGGTGGCAAGTCTGATCAACGTTGTTTATTTTTTTTCCAGCTTTCAGTACAAAATGCAATTAAAACAATCCGATGAGACAGTGAATGAATTTGCATTTTAAACACTCGGAACATGTTAAGAGGCAGGTTATGATTAATTGTTTATCTGCTTCTTTTGATCATGAAAAAAATATATTCGCTGTATAGCGCTGAATGAAACTAACATGAACAATTTTGAATGGAATGAATGTTCAAAGTAGGGGTGGGCATAGATTTAATTTTTTTAATCTAGATTAATCTAGATTAAATCTTGGAATTAATCTAGATTAATCTAGATTAAAATGGCTAATTTGAATTCTGCTGAAGGCATTCAGAATATGTGTGCTACCCAAATAATGACTAAAAGTAAGTCTTTGAGAACGGGCCAGGTGGCGCATTAGACCAGGCGCTCATCTCCTGTTTCCAAAATGCATCACAAACTGCTTGACAATTGCATTTACAACATAATTACCTATACAAACTTGTGTAACCATGTACTTCTGCGCAAAAGGCTGCACGACGTGTGTGTTGCCGTTAAATACACAGACGCGCACGGGCATGGATTTCTGCGTACATAGTCTTCCATTAAACTGCATTGCTTTTAGAAGCGTCAATTCAGTTGTTGCATATAGTTTAATGTCTTTATTTCGGGATTAAAAAGGGTCTAACAACGCACCTGCCCTGAAGCGGCTTCATAACTGCATCAATGTCAGCACGTCTCATTTGATGTGGTAATTTCACAGAAGTTGAAGACTCGTTCTCGCCCCCTACAGTGCAATTCGACTAGGTATACGTCATCCGCGCTAAAATATCAAGGTCAAAGTCATCATAGCTTGCGTAGTTTAGACCCAGCTCCCAACCCAACTTTGAGAATAGATTAACGGCGATATTTTTTTTATCGCCCGATAAGAGTCTCACGTTAACGCAGCACGTTAACGCCGATAACGGCCCACCACTAGTTCAAAGTTAAAGCATGCGTGAAAAAATGAACTATTGTGGGAAGTAGCCTATAGTGATGCGCGGGTTGATCCAAAATGAGCGGGTACCTGCGGTCACTCGCGGTTACGAGTCATCCAAAAATATTTTTAACGATATTCGGGTCGCGGTCGGTCGGGTCGTTTGAAATAAAGATGCCAATTAAACCTTTGTAATTTATATAGTACTAGACACAATTTTCTATGAAATACATAGACCTACACTTTGTTGGCAGAATAATATTTACCTTTTGAATGTTGAGCGTTATTAACTGTTGAATAAATGCTGACGCGGACAAAATGCCAGATTTCCCAACACGTTGAACTGAGCAATGCCATTGTACCATTTTAATAGGCTACTTTTAAACGCATATAGCTCAGTAATGTCAGCTTTATGTATTTTCTGAGAGGGGTGGGATTTTTGTTGGGAAAGTCGGGGGAGAGACGCACACTTCGATTAGACTGATAAACACATGCAGTATCTTAAGAAAATGGTATTCCTAATAAATGTCTCGAATATTTTGATTATGTCCAATGCTTCTCTTTCTTTTTGGAATTATTAGACACATTTCACTGTCTTTTCAAATGCCTAGGTCTGTTTAATTTCCTTAGTTATAAAATTTCTAGCACTATTTTTAAATGTTTATTCAAGCAATAATATATCACTTATCTCATATGCTTGTTTAAAACCAGGGATTAAAAACGAATTCCAAGTAAAAACGGTATTTTTTCTTTACATTTCCAGAGAGCGAAACGAACGAAATTGAACATTGCTTAATAAATTGCACTATAATTTCATTATTCATTTGATACAATTATTATAGCTAT
Source organism: Garra rufa (assembly GCF_049309525.1). Taxonomy (NCBI): domain Eukaryota; kingdom Metazoa; phylum Chordata; class Actinopteri; order Cypriniformes; family Cyprinidae; genus Garra; species Garra rufa. The sequence goes on from NC_133363.1 coordinate 52,317,147, forward strand.
ACAATTAATATATATATATATATATATATATATATATATATATATATATAAAATAATATTATTTTGTCATATTCGTGATTCCTGAATTTATATATGAAAACTTCGTTTCGAAGTGCATTCGTTATGTTTGTATAAGAAAATTCGTTAAGCTAGCCTATTAAGTTTATATAATATTTTTGATAATTTTAGAAGAAGTTAAAAGTTAAGAAAAAAATGAATTAGCTTGTAGTCTATATATATTTAGGGCTATAGGCTAATCTTTTTCTTAAATTTTATTACACTGTAGATCGAAATAAAATAATTCTTGATCATATTTAACATCGGAGAGAGTAGGCCTACTTCGAAAATGAAACTATTTAAATCTGTATAAAGGAAAGACCTTTCACAACAAAATAAATCACAACAAGAATAATCTGTATTTTTCTTGTAATCAAGAACATTTCTTTTGACAAAATTACCTAATTAATGCCGGATGATGTTTGACAGTGAACGCATCTCCACCGCATAGCCGCATATAATCGCTGGTATCAGTCGCAAATATTAAACATGCAGGTCAGGAAGCGGGTCGGGTACAATATTTTCTTTTATTTATTTTTTGGCGGTCAGAGTTGCGGGCGGGTTAGTTGAAAACGTCGATCGGGTTCGGGTTGTTTATACATTGACCTGCGCATCACTGGCCACATTGTTAAAACACAGGTGAAGTACATTCATATTCAAATCATATAACAGACTTTAAGCATTTAGAATAAGGAAAAAACAGGCTAATAACCAAAACCTGCATATCGAACAGAGTAGCTAAACATCCGTGTCCTAACGAGACATTTTGAAATCCTCCATGCCAAAGTTTTGTGTGTGTGTAGCTGCCCAGGCCCAGTAGGCCCACCCACAATGCCGCGGCTGGTACACACGCTAAACAGAGAGTTTAGAATCCACCAGCACGCTCATTTTAGCAAAATAAAATGTACATTTCTATATGCACAAAACCCTTTAGGTGGCGGACGAATGCAGCTGGCTGATCTTCTATAGAAAGGAGTCATAAATACACTGATGTTTTACAGGACGGGCAGCTGTAGACCGCTTTGTCACATTGGGTTGCTTGACCTCCCTGTGATGTAATACTGTTAATGGATAGATATGGATTTTAGTGAAGGCCAAATACTGCCCTGTTGTATAATAACAAAAACTATAATAATTCGAAGCTATATTTTCTGTAGAGCACGCAATGCAAAACAACGCTAGGTTGTCATGAAGTGATCGTGCCGTTGCTAAGGTGTTTTGAGTGTGTGTTTATACAGTTTCTAGGTGGTTGCTTACTGGCTCAAGTCATAAGAGCCCACCCATAAGTCTGGATAAGTCCATGATAATCTGGACCCTTGAGATGTTTCGAATCCCTCTTTCTCTGCATGTTATATCATCATCTTTTGTAAATTGTAAATCTTGACAACAGTTAAAACATTCTACAAAAAAACAAATATATATATAGGTAGTTTTTTTAATTAGCTATTATTTTAATATTGTTTTTAGTTACTTTAAACAATTGTTTTAGTAATTGCTATATGCTTTTATCATGTTTATTTATTTATTTATTTTTTACATTTTTTGTTTAGTGTTAATTTTTTTTCACTTCTTATTTCAGTTTTAGCAATTTTAGTACTTTTAACTTCAAATAATTTTTAGTGGTAAACCGATATTGGTTTTTTGACAGCTGATATCTCAGAGAGCACGGTGACAATGGCTAATATAAAGCTGATATAAAATAAAAAGTCCCGTCTTGAACACAAAAAACTTACCGGCTGATATTTAAAAAATATATATCTGCCGATATATCTGCCTTGTTATTTTATTTCAGTTAGTTACCAAAGCAACATTTCTCATTAAGAGCAGGGTGGTCAGTGGCCAATAGAAAGCTGATATAAAATCCCGCCTTAAACACAACGGTGAACTATCCATCGGCTAATACCGATATTTAAAAAATGCCACATATCGGACGATATATCTGCCTTGTTATTTTATTTCAGTAAGTTACAAAAGTAATATTTTTCATTAAGAGTGGTCAATGGCCAATATAAAGCTGATATAAAATAAAAGTCCCGCCTCAAACACATCGGTCAAACAAAAAAACCTTATCGGCTAATGCTGATATTTAAAAAATGCCAAATATTGGCCAAAATATCGGCCTTGTTATTTTATTTCAGTTAGTTACCACAGTAAGTTTTCTTATTAAGAGCAGGGTGGTCAATGGCCAATAGAAAGCTGATATAAAATAAAAGTCCCACCTTAAACACATCGGCCAAACCAAAAAACGTATCGGCTAATACCGATAATTAAAAAATGTCAAATATCGGCCGATATATAAGCCTTGTTATTTTATTTCAGTTAGTTACCAAAGCAACATTTCTTATTAAGAGCAGTGTGGCCAATAGAAAGCTGATATAAAATAAAAGTCTTGAACACATCGGCCAAACAAAAAAACCTTTGGTTAATGCCGATATTTTAAAAATGGCAAATATCTGCTGATATATTTGCCTTGTTATTTTATTTCAGTTAGTTTCCAAAGCAACATTTTTCATTAAGAGCAGGGTGGTCAATGGCCAATATAAAGCTGATATAAAATAAAAGTCCCACCTTGAACACATTGGCCAAACAAAAAAACTTATTGGGTTATGCCTATATTTAAAAAATGCCAAATGTCGGCCAATATATTAGCCTTATTTTATTTCAGTTATTTACCAAAGCAACATTTCTTATTAAGAGCAGGGTGGCCAGTGGCCAATAGAAAGCTGATATAAAATAAAACTCCCGCCTTGAACACATTGGCCAAACCAAAAAACCTATCACCTAATTACAATATTTAAAAAATGCCAAGTATCTGCCGATATATCGGCCTTGTTATTTGAATTTTAGTTAGTTACCAAAGCATCATTTCTCATTAAGAGCCGGGTGGCCAATGGCCAATAACAAGCTGATATAAAATAAAAGCCCAGCCTATAACACATCAGGCCAACAAAAAAACGTATCGGTCAATGCTGATATTTGGCATTTAAAAAAAATCGGCCTTGTTATTTTATTTTAGTTAGTTACCAAAGCAACATTTCTCATTAAGGTTTTTATTACAAAGGTTTTAATTCATTATTTATTTATTTTTATCTTAATTTCAATTACCAAGAGCGATTTAGTTAACAAAAACACTGTTTGTACAAAAAAAACAAAAAAACATACAGGTTTGCAGTGACATGAGAATAAGTAAATAAACAGCATCTTTCAGTTTGACACAAAGGAGTTTGGGATGCCAAAGTGAACATATTAACTGCATTATCCTACAGAATATATGATGTGTTTCGTGGTCATTAGAGCATTGTTTCCTCTTGTATGCCTTCATTAAATTTCACTCAAAGTGATCACGGATGTTGCGCGAGAAGGAGAGGAAACAGACATGGAGAGAAAGAGAGGGATGGGGTCATGGGGGGATGAGTGGGCATATGCCAGTTGTTAAGAAACTGAGAGAGATGGGGACCTACAGAGGAATGCTGGAGGGATGAGAGACGAGAGAGAGGGAGCGAGAGAACAAGAGAGGGCTAGAGGGCTGATATTTAATGTGATAAATGGATTGTGACAGCATGTCTCCAAACCCCCTCCAACCAGAGAGGAAGACCACAGAAATAGAAGGCAGAGCTGGGGAGAGAAAAATGTATTTAAACAAGAAGGATAGAAAACTGCAAGGAATTGTGCAAAAATGACAAAACGGATCAAAAGTAACGGCTGCTCTTGTTAATATCGCCCCAAACTAGATGATGGCGTTACCAGGGATTCCCATAGGAATGCAAAGTTAAAGGGAAAGTTAAATTCTGTCATCCTTTACTCCCCCTCATGCATTTAGTGGAAAAAGAGAAATACTGAAAACTGTGCTAGTTGATCTTTTCCATGCATCATTTAATGCGGCTTAAATCTTCGTAACGGGCACAAAAGAACTATAAATTAGGATTAAAAGTGCTATATGATAATGTTTAAAACTGTGTTGTTTTAGCATTTTTTAAATGCAGTATTTATTACAGTGTTTAGTAATATTTTGAATAGGCTTTTTTCCATATTTTATTTCTATTATTATTTTCTAGTATTTGTGTTATGTGCTTTTCCCATTTTTATTTCATTTTTTGTTAGTTTTTGGTTGTGTACAAACTGTTATTTTGTTTTTATTTATTTAAATAGTTGTTACAAAATTGTCTTTTTTTTTCAATTTTGCATGCAGGTAGGGAAAGACATTAAGTGCTATTTTAGTATGATTTATATCTATTATAGTACCTTAAACTTGTTTAAATTAATTGCCAAGGCAACATTTCTAATTTATTTTACATTTTTACAACTTTCTACATTTTACACCCACCCTAGTGATTCATAAATAATTGTCCTGAATCAGTTGATCTGGTTCACAAACACAGAATGATTTGTTCATGAATCAGACTCATCTGGTTCTAAAGTTCAACTCAATTGATTTACATGGTGGTCAGAGACATTCTCAACTCACTGGAGAGGAAGACCGATCAGTAACGACATTAAACTTTGGGCAGTTTCTCACACATAACTTTTGAAAGTTTTCGAATATAGCACACAAGTTGTATGGACCACTTTTATAATACTTTTCTGATTTACTACCATGAACTTAAAATGATAGTTCTGATCAAAAATGAAAATTCTGTCATTATTTACACACACTCAAGCGATTTTAGGTTATCTATGCCTTCAAATCCACGGAAAAGAGAAACTCTTCACAAGTTCTCTTTTTGTGTTCTACAGAAGAAAGAAAGTAATACGACAACGTGAGGGTGGATAAAAATGATGACAGGACTTTCATTTTTAAAAGGAGGAGAAAAAAAGAGATCTAGAAAGGTTGCAAACTGCTTCCTGATGGACTTGGAAAAAGGGAGGCAAGAAAGAGAGAGAAGCATTGAGCGAAGAAAAGAAGAATGCAGGGAAAATATGAGTTGCCCTTACTTAATTTACAACATTCTTGATTTCAGTCCAATTAAAGATCCACAACTCAGGCTCTGAATGAAAGCTTTCATTGTAAGTCAGCTCTTCAAGCTGGAGACTCGGGTTTGTCTGGAGTATCAAATATCCTCCTGTGTGACTCTGGTGGATACCATGTTTTGCGGGTGAAGAAATGTGTCTGGAATTTGCTATCAAGGGACACGTTTCTTCTTCCAAGGAACCACATTGAGTTACTCAGAAGAGTGATTGTAAGAGCATAGCTGCTCTGTGGATGTAGGCGTTCAGTCATTGACGATTGTTGCTTACATTTAGTCCGTCGCATATTAACTTTTATCACTCTTAGTTTTAGTTTAAAATTCTCTAAATAAACCGTCAGCACTGACTCACCCTCATGTCATTCCAACATGACTTTCTTCCTTTCTTCAGTGGAACAGAAAAGGAGAAGTTTAGCAGAATGTTAATACTTCTAAAGACCAGGTTAGAGATTTTACGTATGCTATTGTTGCGTTTTAACCTTTTTTTTTTTTTTTGCATCAAGCACATGAGGTAAACTGAACTAGAGGCTCAGTTCTTTCAGGAATTGTACTGTTATTGTTATGCTTGCTCATGACGTTAATAATAATAATTGAAAACTGTTGTGTTTCAGTGCGGATGGCGCGGTTCTCTCAGGAGCCTGCAGACCAGTCAGTGGTTTTGGGCCAGAGGGTGGTCCTGTCCTGCGTGGTCTTCAACTATTCAGGCATTGTGCAGTGGACCAAGGATGGACTGGCCTTAGGCATCGGAGAAGACCTCCGGGGTCAGTGATACACAGCACTCTTTCTTTCTTTCTTTCTTTCTTTCTGTATTAATGTGCTTTTCCCATTTGGTCTTTGACTTTCACATGTTTTTCAAAGTTTTCCATTTTTGCTTGTTTTCTATGCTTTAGCAACTGCTTAACCTCTTTCTTTCTTTTTCTGTACTTTCCAATTTTTTCCTGTTTACACTCTTTCAGTTTCATCTCTCATCTGTCTCAGTATTTTCCATGTTTCCTTTTTTGTTTTTCCAAACTGTTTTTTGTACTCTCTTTAACCATGTAGCAATGCACTAAAACCACTTTGAACCCATCAGCAACCATACAGCAAAACTCTACATAGTGGTCGACTGATAGTGGATTTAACTGATAACTAGGTTTAACCCCATTGGCCAATAGATTTTTAGGTGGATACTGAATGAAAACTAAAATAGTGCTGAACTTTATTACAAAAATTAACATAATTTAACTATGAACACTTATTATTTATAGCATTTAAATTAGATACATATATATTGTATGTATCCACCTTATTTTTTTGTAGGACTGGGTGCGGCCGTTTGTAAATGTTATTGGTCAGGCTTCCGGTCTCATCCAAAAAACATACACAGACAAAACCAAATTAAACCCTGCAGCTCGTGACGATACATTGAGGTCTTAACACACAAAGCAGTCGGCCTGTGCAAGAAACTGAACAGTATTTATATCATTTTTTTACCTCTGATCCACTGCAATGTCCAACTGTCCTGGCATAGTAGACACGTGAACATGTGAACATAGACATGTGACATAGAAAGGGATCTTATTATAGTATTACCGCCCCTTAATCTACACGTTTCCACCCATGGTGCCGCCATTTTGTTTTTGCAAACAACAGCAGTGTACCAGTTTTAACGCCATGGAAAAAGTTCAAGCAAAGCGGGCTAACTGTTCTGTCTTTGGCTGCACAGACGAGCAAAGAACACTATAGAGAGTCAGAGCAGTGGATTTATTTACTGTATATAATGCTGCTGCCACACAGTTCTAACATAAACATGCGATTTCTTTCCCAGCTGTTTACCTTCACAGACATAACCAACTGTTTTTGTAACTTCTGTGTGTTTTTAACATTAACTTGTGTGTATTTGACAGTTTAAGCGCAATGAGACATGAAAGAAAACTTAATTTAGTACTCACATGCTGGGTGACAGCCGCTTTCTGTGCAGCTTTCTGTGAAGTTTAAACTAATATGGTTTAAAACGCATTATTTCAGCGTGATAGACATGATAATCTAAACCAAACAGATGCTTTTTAGCAGAGTATCTGAGGTATAAGCTGTGAAGGCACAGCTCTCTTCTGGAAAAGGGGGCGGGGAGCAACAGCTCATTTGCATTTAAAAAGACATGCATGAAAACAGCATGTTTCTGCTTCCACTCAAAATAGGCATTTTCTGGATTATGTAATAAATGATCTGAGGGGAGTTTTGAGCTGAAACCTCACAAACACATTCTAGGCACACCTGAGACGTATGTTACATATAGTAAAAAGTGACATAATAGTGCCTGTTAATAGGCTAAACAGATCAACTGGTTGATCTCCACTAAAAACCACCCAAGGCACCTTAGCAATTGTTCAGCAACAGTTTTTTTTCTTCAGAAAATGTAAGAATGTGTGTATTTCTTTCTTTCTTTTCTTTTTCGCTCTTTAAATTTCATGTCATCGTTCTTGCTGTTTTCCGTGTTTCCCTGTTTGCTTGTTTTCTCACTTTTGTCCTCTCTTCCCCTTTGCTCTTTTGCTTTCTGCTCCACTAGCTCATCTTTTCTCACTCCTTGTGGACTGTCATGAGAACAGTGAGGGCAGGATGTGGTATTTTTAACCTCTGCCATTATAAATAGATAAATGTGGACCTGATAAACTACATTTGCTGCATTCGCCAGATTCATTAAAAGGCATGAGGAAGATTTCCCTCTCTTGCTCTCTCACTTCGACTCAGTGTAGTTGTATTTACACTGTGATGCTTCACTGCTTCGTCCCTGTGGCTTTCATATAAAAGCATGTGAACAAATCCCGCATACACACACACACACACACACACACACGTACACAAATGTGCACACGCAGAAATACATGCGCACAGCACACACTGATAACTCAATCCCACAGTAGAGAGAGGGCTGTGTTGGGTTGGGGATGCGTGATGTAATTCACAGCAGAATTTTTGTCATTTCTCTTGCAGCAGAAGCTGGAAATGTCCATGTCATAGCACTAGCATATATCAAGCAAACTCTACTGCCACTCAGTGGTCGAAAACGTCACTTCATGCTGATTTTTCTTTCTTGTTAGTAGGCAAACGTCACTGTTACTATTGCTTACAGTTAGATTTTTTTTCAAATCTCACATTTCAGTGTAAATTAAGCATGTATTTTGTCTCACACCATTTTTGATGCAGATATGATTCATACCGTAAATCAAGTAGCTTGTTGATGAGAGGTGTGCCATTTCTTGTCTGAGCAAAATAAATGACCTCTCACTTTTCATGATTTAGTGTATATTTGTGTTGAAATGAAGACTGTCTCCAAATCATCATTAATAGTGAAAAGTTTTGGTCTGTGTGTGTCTCTTGCAGCCTGGCCACGGTATCGAGTGTTGCGGCTGGTGGACGTTGGGCAGTATAATTTGGAGATCTCAGCTGCTGAACTCTCAGACGACTCTCTCTATGAGTGCCAGGCCACGGAGGCAGCGCTGCGCTCGCGACGGGCCAAACTCACCGTCCTCAGTGAGTGCTGTGTGTTTGCTTAGAAGAGAGTCTGAATGGTCCATGCATGGAGTGAAGATGGAATAAAGGGGTTAATGTGTTCTGAAATTAATAGATTTATGAGTTGTTGCTATTAATAATTGAACTCCATATGTGTTTGTGTGTGTAGTTCCTCCCGATGAGCCAGTGATTGAGGGGGCCCCTGAGATCCTCCTCACAGCAGGGGTCCCATACAACATGAGTTGTGTGTCCCGTGGAGCCAAACCCGCCTCTGTCATAGAGTGGCAGAAAGACGGCCTACCGATAGAAGGGGCCGTCAGCACCACGGTGAGACACATAAATGTGAATGTAAACCAAAACATGCATGAGTTTGTATGTGTATAATATGTACTAAAGCAAATTTTTGCTATGCAGGAGGTGCTTCCAGACAGGAAACGTGTGACCACACGCAGTTACCTGCCCATTCTACCAGTAGATACAGACACAGGGAAGAACTTCACCTGTGTTTCTACTAACCTGGCCGTGCCGATGGGCAAACGAGCCACCATCACCCTCAACGTACACCGTAAGTCTAAAACCCTTTCCAACTTCATTAACATTTATAGGAAAAAGGAATAAGGAATATATTTTATTTCTATTTTAATTTTTTTCACTATGATGCACTGTGAAAAACAGCTGTTTAAAATAAATAACCAGGCGATAGTTTGTAACATACAGCTTCAGTAACATTTACAAGGAAAAAGAAATGAGACGAAGTCTCACCCATTAAGAAAACCAACAATACCAATATATTTTATTTTAACATACACCGTAAGTCTAAGTTAAGACTAATTTTATTTTATTTTATTTTATTTACTATATTGCAGTGTGAAAAGCAGCTATTTTAGACATCTAAAATTATACTGAAAATTATTATATATTTAAAAACAATCAGGCAAATGTTTGTAGCATACACTAAGTCTTAGTTAAGACTAAGTTTATTTTATTTTATTTTATTTTATTTTATATTTACTATGATGCAATATGAAAAACAGCTATTTCAGACATCTAAAACTACACTGAAATTTAATATATATTTAAAATATAATCAGGCAATAGTTTGTAACATACACCGTAAGTCTAAGTTAAGACTTATTTTATTTTATTTTATTTATTATTTTACTTACTATGATGCAATGTGAAAAGTAAATAATCAGGCAATAGTTTGTAACGTACACTGTACATAGTGTGTAACCCTTTCCAGCTTCAGTAACATTTCTGAGAACAAAGAAATGAGAACAAAGTCTCACCCATTATAAGGGAACCAACGATACCATTTTATTTTATTTTATTTTATTTTATGCAATCTACATAACAGCTATTTCAGACATCTAAAACTACACTGAAAATGAATATATATTTAAAATAAATATTTAGACAATAGTTTGTACCATGTGTATCTTTCAGGTTGTAAACAATTTTTTGTAAGTAAATAAAAAGTGACAGTACAGACTTCAACATTTCAAATATTTTTTTCTACTCATCAATGACTTTATCTAACCCTAAAAAATTACTTCTTGGTGTAACCTAATTTAGTCAGGTGAATTCAGTCATATTAAAATGTATTTTTGGCTTCCAATCAATTTAGATTTTACCACATGAATCACATTTGTAGGCTACCTGATCAAACATATTTTACACTTCTGTCCAGTTGGTGCTGTATTCATTGGCCGTCTTCTCAACCCACAATTCGGTACAAACTGTTCTAAAGCACCTGTTAAAACCTTCCAAGAGGTTAAAGCCTCTTTAAGATGATAGCGAGAACCATTAGGAGGAAACGTGACATTCATCTACAATCTGGCGCTGTTTTAGTAGTTTCACTTCCGTTGACTTCCACGGCTTCAGTCCACTCCAGCTCCTTACCGTCAGTCCTTGAACTTGCCTTTGGTCTAATGAATGGCTATGGCTTTATTATGTATTCTGAATGCTCTCTGCAGACCCACCGGTGGTGACGTTATCCATTGAGCCTCGCTCTGTATTGGAAGGAGATAGAGTGACCTTCACCTGCCAAGCTACTGCCAACCCACCTATTATGGGTTATAAGTATGTTTCTTACTAAATGCGATGCTTAAAGTGGTTCCTTTTACATTCTGTGAGATGAAAAATTAATGACTTGTTTTATCAGGGAAATAAAGACATCCTTTAAGTAGTATTAAGCCCCATATATCTTCAATTATTTTCTGTTACGGCAGTTGTACCCTTGAATTCCTTTCTGTACATGCTCCATAGGTCTTTCTTCATATATCTGCTTATGCATCACTGATTGGCCCTTTTGGCTTTGCTAGGTGGGCCAAGGGAGGTGTGGTTATACAGGGGGCGAGAGAGAGTGTTTTTGTCACCAAGGCTGATCACTCTTTCTTCACTGAGCCTGTGTCCTGCCAAGTGTTCAATGCTGTGGGCAGCACAAACGTCAGCATACTCGTCGATGTCCACTGTGAGTATTAACATCAGAAATTCAATGTTTAGAGGTTTGTCTGTCATCTATCTATCTATCTATCTATCTATCTATCTATCTATCTATCTATCTATCTATCTATCTATCTATCTATCTATCTGTCTATCTGTCTGTCTGTCTGTCATCTATCTGTCTGTCTTTCTGTTTGTCATCTATCTATCTGTCTGTCTGTCTGTCTGTCTGTCATCTATCTGTCTGTCTATCTATCTATCTATCTATCTATCTATCTATCTATCTATCTATCTATCTATCTATCTATCTATCTGTCTATCTGTCTGTCTGTCTGTCATCTATCTATCTGTCTTTCTGTTTGTCATCTATCTATCTGTCTGTCTGTCTGTCTGTCATCTGTCTGTCTATCTATCTATCTATCTATCTATCTATCTATCTATCTATCTATCTATCTATCTATCTATCTATCTATCTATCATCTATCTATCTATCTATCTATCTATCTATCTATCTATCTATCTATCTATCTATCTGTCTATCTGTCTGTCTGTCTGTCATCTATCTATCTGTCTTTCTGTCTGTCATCTGTCTGTCTGTCTGTCTGTCATCTATCTGTCTATCTATCTATCTATCTATCTATCTATCTATCTATCTATCTATCTATCT
>NC_133363.1:52331268-52356049 GCF_049309525.1 Garra rufa
TCTATCTATCTATCTGTCTATCTATCTGTCTGTCTGCCTGTCGGTCTGTTTGTCATCTATCTGTCTGTCATCTATATATCGGTCTGTCTGTCATCTATCAATCTATCTATCTATCTGTGTGTCTAAATGTCTAGTAAATATCTTTTTTCAAATTTGTCTGTGTGAGGGAGTTAATCATAATTGCATAATTGTCATAATTGTCACATTAAAAGCAAAAACCTGACCTGTTTTTATTCTCTGTTTCATGCAGTTGGACCAATCCTGGTTGTAGAGCCTAAACCAGTAACGGTGGACGTAGACTCTGACGTCACTTTAAACTGCAAGTGGGCGGGAAATCCTCCCCTCACACTAACCTGGACAAAAAAGGGTTCAAGCATGGTGAGCATCTGCCTGTGGATCTGTTTAGTGAAAGCTCTTTTTTATTACGTGTTATATTTTCCTTTCTTCTCTCTTACTAAGATACAGGCTATCCATTTTTTCTCTACAGTTTACTTTTTTGTCTATGACATTTTTCCTCTGATTTCATCTGTCTTCAGTGAGTGTTCTCCATATGTGTCCTTCTTTTTCTGGCTCTGCTTCTCTTCCATATTTATCTTCCAACTGTGTTTTGATGTGAAAGCTGCAACCCTTCGTTCCATTTGTTTCTTTTTAGATAATGTCTACAGTGAACAGGTTTTACAGCGTTTTTATTTCCATCACTCTCCTTCCCTCTCCCTCTCTAATGCACAGGTTTTGAGTAATAATAACCAGCTCTATCTGAAGTCAGTAAGTCAGGCAGATGCTGGTCAGTACGTGTGTAAGGCCATCGTGCCAAGGATCGGAGTGGGCGAGACAGAGGTCACACTCACCGTCAATGGTTAGTACAGCTCTTTTATCTTATATTAAGAAATAATAAAACACTTGCAGCTTTCAAGGTGGTTTTTTTTATATTTACACTACCAGTCAAAAGTTTTTGAACAGTAAGATTTTTTGTTTTTTAAAGAAGTCTCTTCTGCTCACCAAGCCTGCATTTATTTGATCCAAAGTACAGCAAAAACATAGCCTCCCCATGCTGCCTTGCGCACAGCGCGATTTTATTCTCGCTGCTAGACAGCCTGGAAACCATGGACCAAATTTTCACCTCAGATAGGGAACCAATCACAGAACGGGGAGGGAGCAGCAAGACGATGACGCCTTCTATGCGACTCACCGAAGCAGTTTGTTTATAAATATGGATCCAGCATGGCAGCAGACGCGAAGTTATCTGTCGATGCAGCCTTAGATAGTTACACACAAGGCCGTTTCTCAGTACCAAGTACGCAAAGTTCGGACTTGGAAGTTTGACTTGGGAGTACGAACTCCCGAGGACGTGAGGATGCAAGTCTGCTAATGGAACAGCAGTGTACTTGATAACGTCAGTCGGCTCGCCTTTTCTACTCCGGTTATCTTCACTGCTTCACTGTATGTATTTACAATAAGACGAAATATGATATCAACCACCTCTGCCTCTTTTCGTTTTCATTTAAATATATTAATAGCTGCAAAAACGTAGTTCAGGCAATGTACAACATTACAGTGAAACGAAATATTGTATATCAAACAAACAGCATTGCCTCTTTTCCGTTTCATTTAACGACAAAAATGTGGTTCATGCACCGCGTTACAAAACAATAATTACAATAAAAGGAAGTGATATCAAACACCACTGCCTCTTTGTTTTCTTCAAAATATAAACCTCAATTCTCTTTTCGTACTCATTTTAAAAATAATAAAACATATTAATATGTGATTTAAGCTATATGTGCACTGTGAATAATACATCTTTACTCTATGTATAATAAAAAGAAACATGACAAGCACAACTCTGCCTTTTTTGTTAAATGTCAGTTTTAATGAACAATGTTAGCCATTATAAAAGTATAAGAGACTTATGTAATCGGAAATAAAGACAAAAGCAGACAATTCGGTCAAATGCATGCTAAATAGTCAGCGTTGAATTACGATTGACAAATAAATTATGAAGCATAACTTTGTCCTCAGTCAAAACTCGTCGTCTTCTTCCTTTCTGTCGCTCTACGTACGTCGTCCGGTATAATTGAAACGATTGGCTATGAGTTACGCACATGCGCATTTGATAGACATTCGTAGCGCCCAATAAACGATCTGGGCATTCGTAAACCACGCCTCAAATACGAGAAAATTCCCAGACCACGAATCATGACGTTGTCATGATGTGGTTTGGCGTTAGCCAGGCTAGCAAAAACAGTAAAATTTCAAAATATTTTTACCATTTAAAATGTCTGTTTTCTATTTTGATATATTTTAAAATGTAATTTGAATATGCATTCTAATGTGCTCATTTGCTGTTCAATAAACCTTTTTGTTTGTTTGTTTGTTTAGAAAGTAGCTATTTTAAACATTACAGATATTTCACAATATTACTGCTTTTGCTGTATTTTGGGTCAAATAAATGCAGGTTTGGTGAACAGAAGAGACTTCTTTAAAAAACATTTAAAAAAGTTAAAGAACTTTTGACAGGTAGTGTAGCTCATTGTGAGTTCTGCAGTCTTTGATTAAACACACAAAAAAATACACAACAAAGTTACTAAAACTTTAAAATATAGAAAATATAAAAAAGTAATATATTCTAATAAATTCTGGTAATATAGTTCCTGTTGTTTATGCAGTTTGTTTTGGACATTTTTTTTTCCCACAGGTCCACCCATCATCTCCAGCGAACCGGTTCAATATGCAGTTCGAGGGGAGAGAGGGGAAGTCAAATGTTACATCGCCAGCACCCCTCCCCCTGACAAGATTGTAAGTAACATTACATTCACCTGAATTAAATTCATTCTATTTTCCCCAGGAATGTATATGTAAACTGATACTTTAATGTTTCCTATTATTCATCATATGGATACCCATGGGAAAGCTGGTTTCAAAATATAATTTTAGCCTAGGAAAGCAGATGAGCTCACCTTAAACCAGTTTCTTGAGTTTTAGTTTGAGACTAACTCAAACTAGGCCTGACCCCAAAGTAAGACTCTCTCCTGTGTTCTTCTGTAGCTCCGTATATGTGACTTTCAGAAGTGATTCTAATTTAAAGTGACACGCAGCTCAGTCCTGGTGCATCTCCAGGGTGAGATTTATGAAATATGAAATATGAGAACAGGGAAGTCCTTCTTTTAATGCTGTAGCTTTTTCAAATGTCTTGGTTTGTGAGGTAAATGGAAGCTTACCATGAACATGTGGAGGTATGCATTTTTAAATATTCTCACAGCTCAGCATGAATAATAAAACGGTTTTAGTGGTTTCGAAAGGAGAACTTGTGCTTTCTCACCATTATCCAGCCTCATGTTTCAGCACGGAAAGGCCATTTATCCCATTGCCAGTGTGAAGTACGTGTTCATGCGGGCAATGCGAAGCAGATACGGTTCAGGTGCATTTTATGCACTTGAATATGCTTTTTAAATCCTAAATATTTATAAAGGATTTCCTTTTTCATTCCTGTATGAAGTGTACAGATTATGTTGCACTGTACTGTATTATTTTTGGTCCATTTGCTTCTTTTAGGACCTGCCACTGCAGATTCTTTTTGTTGTTTCATTTTATACTGTTGATAGAATTTAAATTATTTTCCTTTGGAAATTTCATAGTTTTATATGTACAAAATTATAGCACATTAAAAAGTTTTGAATAATTTTTTTATGTTTTTTTGAAAATACAGTAGAAACTATATACTTCTATTTTAATATTTTAAAATGTCATTTATTCATTTCTGTGATGGCAAAGCTGAATTTCTAGCAACCATTACTCCAGTCTTCACTGTCTAAAGATGAAAATGAAATATGAAATAATTTATTATTATTGTTCTTATTATTATTAATTAAAATATATATATATATTTATGTATTTTTATATTTTCATGTGGAGCCAAAGAAAAATAAGTAA
This sequence comes from Garra rufa, assembly GCF_049309525.1. Lineage (NCBI taxonomy): Eukaryota > Metazoa > Chordata > Actinopteri > Cypriniformes > Cyprinidae > Garra > Garra rufa. The sequence continues at coordinate 52,335,199 of NC_133363.1, forward strand.
CCAAAGCATTCTGTGGATCGAAATAAAGAGTGTTATATATTTTTTATACGTATTTCTACTTTCTGTAAATAAACAGATCCTTTGGGACTGTAGAATCTTTCAGGTTTCTTTGATAAATAGAAAGTTCAGAAAAACAGCATTTACCTGAAATAGAAATCATTCATCAATGTCTTTCTCACCACTTTTGATCAATTTTAAGCATCCTTGCTAAATAAATTTATAATAAATAATTTTTCCCAAATTATACTGACTCCAAGCTTTTAAAATGTATAGTGTATAATGTTACAAAAGCTTTTTATTTCAGATAAAGGATGATCTTTGGATCTGGAAGAATCCTGAAAAAATGTACTCAATGTTTTTAATATTGATAATAATAAAAAAATGTTTCTTGATCAGAAAGTCAGCATATTAGAATGATTTCTGAAGAATCATGTGGCACTAAAGACTGGAGTAATGGTGCTGAAAATTTAGCTTTGATCACAGGAATAATTTAAATTTTCAAATATATTCAAATAGAAAGCTGTTTTTTCAAAAAGTAAAAATATTTCACAATGTTACTGCTTTTGCTGTACTTTGGATCAAATAAACGCAGGCTTGGTGAGCAGAAGAGACTTAAAAACATTAAAATTGTAATAAATCTTATTGTTAAAAAAAAATTTGACTGGTAGTGTATGTATATATTGCTTTATATAAAGACAGAGAATAATTTTCTGTGTCATCTTGAACCTGCACATTTCTTGGAATTCCCAAAATTCTGTCTTTTTTTTATGTACACTGGACATTTAAATGTCAAGTGCATGTGAGTGATCTCTCAATGTATGTGTGTGTTTGTTCCCCAGGTGTGGGCATGGAAGGAAAATGTGTGGGAAAAAGAGAAGGGGACCCTGTCAGAGCGATACACGGTAGAACAGAGTAAACTGACTGGACAGGGTGGCGCAGTGCTCTCCACTCTCACCATCAACAACGTCATGGAGTCAGACTTCCAGTCCACATACAACTGCACCGCGTGGAATTCATTCGGACCTGGCACCATGATCATCACACTGGAAGAAACTGGTGAGGATATGGGCCTGTATATGCGCATAAGTACATTTTAGTCTATTAGGCATGAAACGTTGTACAGTAGATGTCTTCAAAAATTCACTGTGCTGCTGTGTCCTCTTCAGAGTACAGTAGAGTACTCTACTGAAGTAAAAGAGCACAGTCTTCAATAATAAATAGCTTGAATGGAATCTCCTAAATTTGTTTCAGGTCATCAACTCAGGTTAAGAGTACTCTCTCAGTTTAATATACAGTATGTACAGTTATGACACATGTTCATGACGCATTGTGGTGCTTATCTTTTTTTTGTCTTTTTTTTATTGAAATTATAGAAATAGTGCCGGTCGGGATCATTGCCGGAAGCACCATCCTCTGTTCCATCCTGCTTCTCCTGTGTTTGCTGGCATTAGTGCTGTTTTTGTATCGGCAACGCAAAGGAAGTAAGTTTTCAAAGCCCACCCATGTAAACCTACACTTTATTATAAATATTTTCTGTTTTAAATGTATTTTAAAATGTAATTTATTCCTGTGATCAAAGCTGAATTCTCAGCATCGCTACTTCAGTCTTTGGTGTCACATGATCCTTCAGAAATCATTCTAATATGATTTGCTGCTTAAGAAACATTTCTTATTATCATCAATGTTTGACATATGGATATATTTTTCAAAACCCATGATACATTTTTGTCAGGATATGGATAGGAAGGAAAAAAACAACACTATTTTTTTATTTAATTTATTCTTTTGTCATTGTAAATGTCTTGACAGTTACTTTTGATCAATTTAATAATTCAAGTTTATGCAAGTTTATATCTCGCAAAGTCTTTTTTCTCACAATTCTTACTTTTTCTCAGAATTGTATGATATAGACTCACAATTACGAGAAATAAAGTCAGAATTGCAAGATAAAGACTTTTTTTCTTGCAAATGCGAGTTTATATCTTGCAATTCTGACTTTTTTTCTCACAAATGCGAGTTTATATCTCGCAATTTTGACTTTTTTCTCACAATTGCAAGTTTATATGTAGCAATTCTGTCTTTTTTCTCTTAATTCTTACTTTTTTCTCAGAATTGCATGATATAAACTCACAATTGCGAGAAATAAAGCCAGAATTGCAAGATATAGACTTTTTTCTTGCAAATGCGAGTTTATATCTCGCAATTCTGACTTTTTTCTCACATTTGCAAGTTTATATGTAGCAGTTCTGTCTTTTTTCTCTTAATTCTTACTTTTTTCTCAGAATTGCATGATATAAACTCACAGTTGCAAGAAATAAAGCCAGAATTGCAAGATAAAGACTTTTTTCTTGCAAATGCAAGTTTATATGTAGCAGTTCTGTCTTTTTTCTCTTAATTCTGACTTTTTTCTCAGAATTGCATGATATAAACTCACAATTGCGAGAAATAAAGCCAGAATTGCAAGATATAGACTTTTTTCTTGCAAATGCGAGTTTATATCTCGCAATTCTGACTTTTTTCTCACATTTGCAAGTTTATATCTAGCAATTCTGTCTTTTTTCTCACAATTCTGACTTTTTTTCTCAGAATTGCAAGTTTATATGTAGCAGTTCTGTCTTTTTTTCTCTTAATTCTTACTTTTTTCTCAGAATTGCATGATATAAACTCACAGTTGCAAGAAATAAAGCCAGAATTGCAAGATAAAGACTTTTTTCTTGCAAATGCAAGTTTATATGTAGCAGTTCTGTCTTTTTTCTCTTTATTCTTACTTTTTTTTTCAGAATTGTGAGTTATTAACTCGCAATTGCGAGTTACAAAGTGAGAATCGCGAGATATAAACTCACAATTCTGACTTTTTTTCTCAGAATTGCATGATATAAACTGACAAGTGCGAGAAATAAAGCCAGAATTGCAAGATAAAGACTTTTATATTGCAAATGCGAGTTTATATCTCGCAATTCTGTCTTTTTTCTCACAATTCTGTCTTTTTTCTCACAATTCTTACTTTTTTCTCACAATTCTTACTTTTTTCTCACAATTGCAAGTTTATATGTAGCAATTCTGTCTTTTTTCTCTTAATTCTTACTTTTTTCTCAGAATTGCATGATATAAACTCACAATTGTGAGAAATAAAGCCAGAATTGCAAGATATAGACTTTTTCTTGCAAATGCGAGTTTATATCTCGCAATTCTGTCTTTTTTCTCACATTTGCAAGTTTATATCTAGCAATTCTGTCTTTTTTCTCACAATTCTTACTTTTTTCTCAGAATTGCAAGTTTATATGTAGAAATTCTGTCTTTTTTCTCTTAATTCTTACTTTTTTCTCAGAATTGCATGATATAAACTCACAATTGCGAGAAATAAAGACAGAATTGCAAGATAAAGACTTTTTTCTTGGAAATGTAAGTTTATATCTCGCAATTCTGACTTTTTTCTCACAATTGCAAGTTTATATCTTGCAATTCTGACTTTTTTCTCTTAATTCTTCCTTTTTTTCACAATTGTGAGATATAAACTTGCAATTGCGAGTTACAAAGTCAGAATTGCGAGATATAAACTCACAATTCTGACTTTTTTTCTCAGAATTGCATGATATAAATTCACAATTGCACGAAATAAAGCCAGAATTGCAAAATAAATACTTCTGACCTCAAACTTGAACAGGAGTTTAAATTATTTAATTATATTATTAAAAATATTGTTTTCTATTCATTTAGAATAGTTTGTCAGCCTGTCTAGTGAGCTGTCTAAACATCACCTAATGTAATCCTACAAAAATCTGAAAGTCTTTTAGAAAGCGAGATGCAAAGTTTGTCTTTGAGAATGTAGAAGTAAATGTGTCTCTAAAGGCACACAAAACCCAAGGGCATATTTAATCATATTTAAGAACATCAATAATAGCCACAAAAATGTCAAAAAGCAAGTTCACGGCGGTGATGAATCAGATGTTTACTGGGATGTTTACTTTCCAGGTCGTCGAGGGGTCACGCTTGGCAAGCCAGATATCAAGGTAGAGACTATAAACAAAGAGACCCACAGCCTGGAGGAAGACTCGGGGAGCGTCTCCACAGCAACACGCATGGTTAAGGCCATGTACTCGGTGAGTAATTTTGACAACACGAACACTAACATAGCAATAACTGAAGGATGGAGAGGGACTTTGAGATTGTAAAGCTTTTAACATCAAACATAACAGTTAAATTATTACAAATAAGATATTACTGATCCTGAAAACATTTTTTTTTAGAATTGCATGATACAAACTTGCAGTTTTGACTTTTTCTCAGAATTGTGATATATTGTCAGAATTGCGAGACAATTCTGAGAAATAAAGTCTCAATTCTGAGAAATAAAGTCAGAATTGTGATACAAACTCAAAATGATATAAACTCACAATTGGGAGTTATGAAGTCAGAATTGCGAGATGTAAACTCACAATTCAGACTTTTTTTTCTTCTCAAAATTGCCTGATATAAACTCACAATAGCGAGAAATAAAGCCAGAATTGCATTATATCTTTGTATCTTGCAATTCTGACTTTTTTTCTCACAATTGCAAGTTCATATCTCGCAGTTCTGACTTTTTTCTCACAATTCTTACTTTTTTCTCAGAATTGCGAGTTTGTATCACACAATTGTGACTTTATAACATTTTCCCTTTTAAAATGAGACTTTATAAACTGCAAATGCAAGTTTATAACCTTCAATTGTGAGAAAAAAGTCAGAATTGGGAGATATAAAGTCACTCTTGCAAATCTGGCTTTATTTCTCATAATTGTGAGTTTATATCTCGCAATTCTGACTTTATAACTCGCAATTGCGAGTTTATATCATGCAGTTCTCAGAAAAAGTCAGAATTGCGAGTTTGTATCATGCAATTGTGACTATAATATTTTCCCCTTTAAAATAAGACTATAACTTGCAAATGCAAGTTTATATCTCACAATTCTGAAAAAAAGTCAGAATTCTGAGATATTAACTTGAAATAGTGAGAAGAAAATTCAGAATTGCAAGATATAAACTCACATTTGTGAGAAAAAAAAGTCAGAATTGCGAGATACAAGAAAACAGTCTATCTTGCAATTCTGGCTTTATTTCTCACAATTGTGAGTTTATATCAGTTCTTAGAAAAAAGTCATGTAATTCTTTTTTTATTTTTTATTCAGTTTCCATATAAAACTCATGAACAGCTTGATAGCTGAGTTTTGCCAACAGTATTATTTATAATGTATTTTTTTGACAAAAGCTGGACTATTTTGTATGACGTAAGAAGGAAGATTTACATATTTATATTATTAATAAAATTAATATTTCTTATTATTAATATTACTGTGCAAATATGAAGTAAAAAAAATATTTTGATGTCTTTTGCCAGTGGTGTTTGTGCCTTGTCTTGTGAATCTTGTGAAGATGATACTACAACACTCACAATAACTAATTAATAACTTAATTGATAACACTTGAATGTACAATTATTGACCACATAATTTGATCTTATATGAACAAGTTGTTCCTAAAATTGTTCAACATTATTGCATTAACATTTGTTACGCAGTGCTTTCAGCATATAATAATTGATAGTAAATTTACTAACACATAACAAAAAGACTTTCTTTTACATATATTAATTCCTAATTATCTTTACTTCCTCTTAAATAACATTTCCAAATCTGAAATTAACCCTTTTTCTCTCTCAACCTCCCTCTCTTCCTTTATATCCTTCTTCTCTTCTCCTCCTCCTCTTATCTCTTGTTGGTTTTCCTCCCCTCTTACGTTGCATCTCTCTCCCCCTCTTGGTTGCTCTCTTGTCGTTTATGGTTTAGTTTTTACCTTCTGTGACCCTCTCTCCCTCCTCCCAGCCTTTTAAAGATGACATTGACCTCAAACAGGAGTTACGCAGTGACACGCTGGACACGCGCCAGGACTACGAGCTCAAGGTGAACAGACACACCGATATTTCTGCACACACTAATATAAGTGATATATGACTTGTACATTGTTTTACAAAAACATGCAGCTTAGACCTCAGCAGTTGGCTTCCATGCGTTCTTGAAAGACCAATCATTAGGTCCAAGATTGTTTTTAGTTGGTATGCTGCTTGTTTCAGATTTAAAGAGATAGTTCACCCCAAATTTTTTTTTTTTGTCATTTATTACTAACCCTTACGTCGTTCCAAACCCGTAAGATCTTTGTTCATCTTCAGAACACAAATTTTTGATGAAATCCAAGAGCTTTATGACCCTGTATAGACAGCAACGCTACTGACACGTTCAAGGCTCAGAAAGGTAGTAATCGTTTAAATAATCCATGTGGAAAAACTACTTTATTCAACAATTTCTTCTCTTTCATGTCAGATGTGCGCTCACGACTGTACCATGACATATACAGTCAAGCCCAAAATTATTCATACCCCTGGCAAATTCTGACTTAAAGTTACTTTTATTCAACCAGCAAGTTTTTTTTTTTTTTTTTATTAGAAATGACACAGACATCTCCCAGTAGATAATAAGACGATGTACAAGAGGCATCATTGTGGAAAAAAATATTACTCATCTTTTATTTACATTTAAACAAAAAGTGGCATGTCCAAAATTATTCATACCCTTCGTCTTTTTTACGCCAAATGAAGGCTACGTCATTGTGGCCAAACAATTTTTGTTTCATCTGACCATAAAACAGAGGACCAGAAGTCTATTTGGAATGGTATAGAACTTTGGATTTTCCCATAGACTGTGACAGTTTGCAAAGGGTGTGAATAATTTTGGACATGCTACTTTTTGTTCAAATGTAAATAAAAGCTGAGAAATATTTTTTCCACAATGATGCCTCTTGTATATCATCTTATTATCTTTTGGGAGAAGCCTGTGTCATTTCCGGTCAAAAAAAAAACTTGCTGGTTGAATAAAAGTAACTTTAAGTCAGAATTTGCCAGGGGTATGAATAATTTCGGGCTTGACTGTTTTTTTTTTTTTTTTTCGCACAAAAAGTTCCTAACATTACGGTTGAACCGCTGACACTACATGGACAATTTTAACGATTACGATATCTTTCTGGGCCTTGAACGTGTCAGTTGCGTTGCTGTCTATACAGGGTCAAAAAGCTCTTGGATTTCATAAAACATATCTTAATTTGTGTACTGAAGATGAACGAAGGTCTTATGGGTTTGGAACGACATAAGGGTGAGTAATTAATGACAGAATTTTAATTTTTGGATGAACTAAACAATAAGCTTGTAATGTTATTTATTCAACAGCGTGTGTTTGGATCAGTTTATAGCTTAAATTTTTTCATCAATAAAAATTTTTAAAATCCCAGTGGAGAACATAAATGGGAAAAATACTTACAAAACCAAAACTGCTTACAAATTTGACACTGGTGCATTGTTTGTAGGCATAATTTTATAATAATTAAAACAACACTAGATTATCTATCTTTAGTGTCACATGATCCTTTAGAAATCACTCTAACATGCTGATTTGATGCTCAAATAACATTTTTCATTATTATTATTTTTCACTATTATTAATTATTTGTAAAAGTAAAAGTCTTTGCAGTCACTTTTAATTAATTTAATGAATCCTTGTTGAATAAAAAATTGAATTCATCATCAGGATTCATCATAAAACACCAACAGTATTACCACAATGCATGTTTTTACCCATGTACCCATGTTGTACAAACTGAAAATCCCTGTTGTTCTTTGCAGGACCCAACAAATGGCTACTACAACGTGCGAGCTTCCACCCACGATGAGGGACGTCCCGCTTCCCGATCCATGCACTACTCAGACTATCGCACCTCCGGCCAGCCAGGGGGTGCCGCGGCCGTTGTGAGCAGCAGCTCAGGAGCTCCCGGAGCTACGGCAGGTCCGGGAACACCGAGCAGCTTGGCTCCGGGGTCACGAGCGGGCTGCTACGACCCTCGCCCTCCCTCTAGACTCTCGCACAACAGCTACGCCCAATTCAACACGTTCACCCGCGCCGGGCAGTCCCAGCAGCCTCCGCCCAGTTCTGGCCCACAGACTAGCGACTTCACCGCTGAATGCAGCCTCTTGGACTCTACCGGTCAGCTTGGATACGAAAATTACGGCTACCCGCACTATCCCACATTTCGGATGGGTTTTGGTCCACCTAGCCTCGCCCCGTTAGAGGGCGGGCCGGCGTATGAGATGTACGGAGTCGGGCCGAGCGTCGGCGCAGGAGGCGGAACCGGAACCCCAGAGACTGGACTTGGGAAATACGGCAGTTCCACGCGGTTCTCCTACACCTCCCAGCATTCCGATTATTCCCACCGACACACACAGAGGATGCAGACACATGTATAAGAGAGAGGCATCACGTGTACGTAACATAAGTTACGCTGATGTTATGCCGATATCGGCCATATAAGTACACACACTCACACAGACACACGGGATGGAAATGATGAATGAAACGGAGATAAACACAGAGGGTGAACAAACAAAGAGAAGCTCAGAGTAAACGGAGGCCGAGAAAGGGATGCAGGGCAGGAGCGTCTTAGCGTTTAATTCTCAGCTCCAGGAGCTGAAAGCGAAAGTCACAATCAAGACTGGTGTCTAGAAAAGATCTAAGATCTTTGTACCGTTCACTAAATCTTGAATGCTTTTAATAAGCAGGATCACAAAGGTAATTCCTGAGAAATGAAGGGTGCCTCTTATAGGCTTATAGTCTGTTTTACAGTGGTCTCTGACAGAGATGGTCGTATGAGATACAGTACATGGATGAATTCTCTTCAATGGCTTCTTCAACTTCTCTCCTCAAACTTAGCATAGTTTAAAGGGCATTTCATGACAAATTGCACAATTTACAGTGGGGTCCAAAAGTTAAAATTTTGAGGTAAACTGAAGATTTCAAAATTAAAAAAGCTAACCAGGAAATAAAGCAAATATATTTAAGGTTCTACACAATTTTTAGGTCACTAATCAAAAGTAATCTTTGATAATGTAAACTCCTTTTTACAAAACATTTTCTTACAACTTCCCCAAATAATGCAAACAGTTCTTGTTTTTGCTGTATTTCGACAACGAAAATAGTTCCAATCAAAGCCACATCAGAGAACAGTTTTGTGTCTCTGAGGAACACACAATGGGTGTTTATTTACTAAATTTTGAACGAATCAGTTGAATGATTCAATGACTCACTCATGCAGTGATTTGCCACCACTTAATGGTGATTTTAGGTTTCCTTTTATGGAGTGTCAATTTTTACTAAGTGTAAATAGCCTGCCTTGTTGGCAGAGGCTATTTACACTAACTTCGCCCACCAATGTGTGACAGGGGTAGTCGACACTACAAAAGTCAGTTGGTGTAGATAGTAAAGCGTGTGCTGTAGTTTTTTGATGCGATCGACCCGAGTTCGAATCCGGCTTTTGCCGAACTTTTTTTCCTTCCTTTTCAAATCTCATATCACATTGGAAAGGCAATTATTTTCAATAAGGAAATAATCCAAAAAGTTTAAAATAAAGAATCGGGTAGGGTTATGGTAGGTGTAGTGAGGGCTTTATTGTCACAATAAGGTGGCATCCATTTAATAATTGAATAATTATTATAATAATATTATATAATTATTATAATAATTTATATTATTAATTTAATAATTTACGCTTAATAGCTTATTGCATATTGTTTTATAATGTACTACAATACTGAGGTGCAGATAATTGCTACTATATGCAATAAATCATATAAATAGCAGAAAATCCTGTTATTTTAACAGTGTAAATAGAATCTATAGCTATTTGCACGTGGTGTAAAAAGCATATCGCTAAAAAATCCTGCTATTTTCATTTAGTGTAAATAGAATCCATTGATTTATGTAAATAGCATATATCGCTAAGAAAATGTGCTATTTGCACTTAGTGCAAATAGCCGCTGCCTTTAATTTCAAATATCAGTATTCAATGTTTTTTTTTAAACATCAAAACATTAATTATGCATTTGTAACTCCAGGTTAAATACATTCATGTAGATTCTGTGCCACCTCTGCATTGCAAGCACAAATTTTGTTGATGCTGATTTCATTTGATTGGTAAGAGCCCTATAGTGTCTTACTATTTGATATTAATGATAAAATTTAAGAATCTGACACAAAAAGTGATGCATACATTTAATTAGGTTAGAAAAACTGGCCTTATAAATGTAAAATGGCCATAAAAGGCATTTAAAAAAAAGTTAACTTGCTTGGGAAAAAGAAAAGGTTTTGGGAGTCAGCTGTCCACGGCAGTCCTAAACCTGGCAAAATACCAGTATAATAACATGCTCAGCAAAATATTGTGTACTTATCGTTATCAACAAAATTCCAGAAAATATCGAGATATAATTTGTCATTATTGCACACCCCTAGTAATAATGTGTTTGCCATATCCATTAAAGAAGTGGAACTTAAGGGGACTTAAAAAGGGTGTCTCAAGATGACTTAAATTTTTTTAAATAAGACCAAATAAATATTAAATCATGTTAACACTACAAAAAAATGGGAAAACATTTTTTTACTTTGAACAACCAGGGTTCCTACTGCCTTAAAAATATGGATAGTGTGTAAGGTAGTATAATTTTAAAAGTATGATTTCAAGACCTGGAGAAGTCACATAAATGAACAAAATCTTATAACGCCTTGCCCATTTTTCTAAGCGATATACTTTTTTGTTATGATTTTTTTAATCCTAATCGTTATCCAGCAATTCACAAACAGCTGGAACAAATTGCCAGTTTAAATATTAGGATATTAGAAAACACTTTTAGACCCCACTGTACGCGGTTACCAATGTCACAAAATATCCAAATGTCTTTATTTTTCTATTCATTCTTAAATGAAGGTCGACAAAGGAAATGAAGAGCACACAATACTTATACAACACTCTTGATCACCAAAACAATGTATTTTGAGACTAGATGCTTATTATTTTGTGTGTAAATCAGCATCTACCTGGCTATCCAGCTTGCTGAGCTACCTCGTTAAACAGGTTACTAGCCTTCCAGCGCAGCGACCAACTGGTGGAAAGGTCCAACTCGATCGAAAAAAGCACTTTTTGGCATTTGCAATAAATCCCATTACCCTTTAAATTTCAACATTACGACGGAGACCAGTTGAGGAAGCCATTTGACCGTTTTCAGACGTGCCATTTAGTTCACTATCCTACAAATAGTTCAGAACCATGGAATATATATAAATCTATATACATATTCATATACAGGAATGCCCCACTCTTTTCCATGGTGCTTTTGTAGTGGGGTCATTGTTTGCACTGCATTCCAGTATTCTAGCTTAGATTACCCTCATAATCGATATGTAATCTCATTTGCACACTAGGCTAGAGCGTTCTCTCTCTATGTTTCGAATATTACCGAAAATCTTCTTTTTTTGTCATATTTCTGTAAGTGATTCTGGACCAAAGGTTCAACGTTAGAGTATCAGTCTTTATTTGGGTGATATTCACCTCAACGAACAAGAAAATATGCAGATTTGTTTGTTATCGTTGTTTGCGAATTTATTCGGTCGCGAGTGACCTAGAGTTTTTCTTCTTTTGTTTTGTAATTTGAGGGTTGGGAACAGCAGAGAAGGTCTGAAACTGATCCAGCCTTAGGTATCCAAACTCACCCTTACTGATCTAAGATCAGGCTGCTATCACATTCGTCTTAAAGATTACGAAGATCAATTTGGAACTAATTTAAAGGTCAAAGGTCTGGAGTGGTTTTCGACGCTAATAGGACTTTCAATTGAAGTTTGAGATCTGAGAGTCTTTCACTCACTTATTCACACAGACACACACCTGATATTTGTGCCAAACACAAACGACTAACTTGAAGTATTTTCCGCCAATTAAGAAAAACTACCTTACGGGGACCAGAGATGGTCTTTGGCTATGAACTGTCTTCAACGGGTTTTGAAGGACGCCATTATCAAAGCAATGATAACAAAGGAGAAACGTGAGGATGAAGACAATCCCTCCGAACAGTGAGGTACTCGCGCTCTGCGACCAGTTTTCGTCTTCGTCCGCATTTCGAACGAGCCTTGTAAATACTTTCCCATGTGTAATTCCGACTTCAAGTATTATTTTACATCATCCAATGTGATGCACTCTTTAAATGCAGTATTGTTATGTTTTCAATTGCGTGAAGAAGGTTGACAAACACTATAGCGATGGTACTTTCTTGACTTGAGAGGACGATGAGTAGCTCGGTTGGAGCCAGTACGATACCCAAGAGGATCTGGAAACATCTGGATGACCTGCTTGAGCTGCCAATCACTCATCCTTTATATGGATGGCCCGGGGAAAACCTTGTGGGACGCGTGACCCACTAAGACAGTATTTTGCATTCCCCGTCCCATCTAAGAACTTGAAGCTCCATGAAGACGAGAAGAAGGAATATATGAAGGAGTGAACAAAATAAAGAGTGGCCTTAGGAAAACATGACTTTTATATTCCCTCACTTTATAAACCGGCTTAAGGCCAGAAGAGTGCGTGCAGACGACGGTATGCGTGTTTTTGTGTGTGCGATTGAGCGTGAGTGTGAGCATATGAAAATCTTTATGTAATCCGTTCATTTACTTCTCTCACGTTCCTGCTCCAATACTTTTCTTCTGCTGGTAGGAGTGTATCCTGTATAATTGTGTCTTAGAAAATAAACGTTGACCTTACTGTACTGTTCTTGGTAGCTGAAAAATGTTTGACAGATGTACAACAAAAGTTATTGATTTTTTTTTTAATTTCCCTTTGATTTTTTCCAATATTTTTTAAAAATGTTACGTAATTATTTTTTCACAGTATATCAGAAATAAAAGCACTGTTTTTCTAAGAATCAATGAAGTATTGAATGCGTGGTTTATATGCAGTATTCACATACAAATACACTTACTGTTCACTCTTGGGTTAGGGAAAATGTCTTCTAGCATTAGTTTAATTATGAAATTGGTGTCAGAAACAATAAAATATGAAGAAAATATACAGTTTTCATGAATGTAGTAATATATGCCCAATATTAATACTGTTTCTAAAAGAAGTTCCTTAACCACACATACAAGAAATATAGTAACAAATAATATAAATATTACAATTTAAAATTAATGTTTTCCATTATTATAAAAAAAAAAAAATCTATTTATTCCTGTCATATCAAAGCCACTTCCTTAAAAAATCATTCTAATTCCTGATTTTTTGCTCAAGAAACATTTGCTATTATTGTGAAAACTATGATACGCTTTTCAGGAATCTTTGTCTTTGATAAATAGAAAGTTCAAAATAACAGTATTTCTTTTAAATAATAAAAATATTTTGTAACGTGATAAATATGCTGAATAAGAGTATGAATTTCTTCAATAAGGATATGAATTTTCTTTTAAAAATAAAAAACCTTACCCCAACCCTTTGAATAGTGGTGTGTAGAGCTGTCTGCAATAAATATACAGTCAAACCAAAAATTATTCAGACATCAGATATCATTTTTTATTTTTTATTTTTTTTTACTAGTGGGTGCAGGACACTGTAGTTAATTTGTGTAAATGAGGATAGCAAACTGTGACATATTATACTCACAAAATCTTCGCACAGTGGACCAGTAAAATTGATAAAAATTGGGGACCAAAAATTATTCAAACACTTTGACCTGACCATGTTTTGTTTCATACCTTTCTATCAAAGTTATCAGACATTATCAAAATGAATTTGCTCTGACACAGTTTACCTGTTTAGTTCTTGACATATTTTATTACCGTTTTCTAAACTATAGCGAATCATAATGTACACACTGCAAAAAAATGCTTTTCTTACATTAGATTTTTTGTCTTGTTTCCAGCCAAAATATCTAAAAATTCTTAAATCAAGATGGATTTTCTAGACGAGTAAAAATTATTTTCTTGTTTTCAGAAAAAAACAAGCCAAAATTATGTGATTTTTTTTTTTGCTTAGAACAAGCAAAATAATCTGCCAATGCGGTAAGAAAAAGAATCTTATTTCAAACAGAAAACAAGATTATTTTTCCTATCCCATTGGCAGATTATTTTGCCTGTTTCAAGCAAAAACACACTTAATTTTGACAATAATTTTTACTCGTCTAGAAAATGCTTCTTGATTTAAGAATTTGTAGATATTTTGGCTGGAAACAAGACAAAAAAATCTAATTAAGAAAAGCATTTTTTGCAGTGCATTTTGAAGGTGTCTGAATACATTTTGGTTTGACAGTAATTCGTTTGTAATTATCAAGATGAATTTGTTCTGACAGAGTTTAACTGTTGAGTTCTTGTCATATTTTATTACCATTTTCTAAATTATTTTGAATAAACTGTGATAATGTGAGAAATGTTGAAGGTGTCTGAATACATTTTGGTTTGACTGTATAATTACACATGGTACAGTATCTTCATTCATTAATTAACAAATATCACATTAATTCTAGTAAATGTACCATGTATCATGTGAATACCATATTTACCACAGTACCTACACTTCACTTACACAACATGCTGTGACTCCATCACTGAATCAACGAATTGAACTCAAGAGTCGATTCGTGAATGAATCAGTACGATTTGTTTCATAATTCGAAAGGAACCGACTCAAAAGAACGATTCGCTCTTTCAGGTCAGTCGCAACGATTCTTCAGTAAGATTATTTGTTGATCACGACTAAATATTTCACTTTAAAACAACGAATTCCACATTGACAGCTGCATATAGTCATTAAACTGTAACTACAGAGTCGACTGACACCTAGTGGCTGTTTGTGCGTAGTTATAATACGCACTTAACCTTAAATTTGAATCCTCCTACAGGCAGGTGGCGCCAGAGCCGCAGTAAAACAATCCACCGTAAAGAATTCTCCGCAGAAGCAGAAGGGTGACCAGAGGGGAAGATGGCGGCGACAATGCTGAGGTCGCTCTCCAGACTCGGACGTCCTTCAGTGCTATTAAACAGTAATGTCAGCACTCCATCCTGTGTTCTGCTTCAGAAGAGGTACACACATGATTGTTGTCAATACGGTGTAATTACAAAATAGGTTTTGTTAGACAGCGGCCTGCTAGTGCCAGTGTTATTGCGATTAGATAACCAGTGTTTTTTTCGTGCGATTATTTAACAAGCATGGAAATGTACAATATTGTACAATATTATTAAACTGGCCTTTTCAAATTCTAATTATTGAGTGATAATATTTGTTAATCCTTTCCGCCACCAGTAATGTTTTAATCAACTGCTTAAGAGGAGCTTTAAGCTGGTTGAGATGAGAAATTAATAGTTTCACACTTTTACTTATAAATAGTGAATTTAGGTTATACTTACTTGCACATCTGCTTTGCTTTGCCTTATTTATTTTTTTTACTTTCCACGAACGCAAACATATCAACATCTGTAAGTACTGTGGAAAAGCAACTCAGGAGAATGTGTAAATGTCATTGCAATACATTTACAAAAATATCAAACCAAGTTGCATTTATTTTTAAGAAATACAGTGCAAGAATAATTTTCCAACAAACACTTCAAAATGAAGACAGTTTTAGACTATTTTGAAGTCATTCTTAATACGTTTTATTGCATTAGATAATGCATACATGTTAAGTGTCACTTGCAAATATGTGACACTGACTGGGCCACAAAACCGTTCATATGGGATACATTTTTTTGAAATTTTGGTTTATACAAAATTTTGACGTATGGTTTGTCAGGACAGGACAATGTTTGGCCCGAGATACAACTATTTGAAAATCTAAATATTGAGAAAATCACCTTTAAAAATGTCCAAATGAAGTTCTTAGCAATGCATATTATTAAATAAAAATTAAGTTTTGATATATTTATGGAAGGAAATTTACGAAGTGTCTTCATGGAACATGATCTTAAGATCCTAATAATTTTTGGCATGAAAGAAAAATCGATAATTTTGACACATACAGTGTATTGTTGGCTACTGCTACAAATATACCTGTGCTCTTTACAACTGGTTGTAGTCCAGGGTCACATATATAGTGATGCCACTGTGTATAGTAAATGCTGACACCTTTTTATTTGCACATTCACACGTCTTGTTCTTGAAGTATATCTTTGTGAATTATGTATGCAAATGGAACAAGTGTATTTTTTCGTCTTCTGTTCAGGCAGAAGCAATGGCAGCCAGATGTGGAGTGGGCAGAGCAGTACTCTGGAGCTGTGATGTATCCCACCGCCATCACTGGGAAATGGGTACCTCCACCTTGGAACGGTTGGTTTCATTTTGTCCTAGTGACTTCCGTATTTACAGTTCGCACAACCACAATATCAAAAATATCTTCGTCTTTTGCAGATAAGGACCCACCAGCAGAGAAGGAGGTGTCCAACCTCACCATCAACTTTGGACCTCAGCACCCTGCGGCTCATGGAGTGCTGCGTCTGGTGATGGAGCTCAGTGGAGAGTCAGTGAAGAAATGTGACCCTCACATCGGCCTCCTGCACCGTGGCACTGAGAAACTGATTGAGTACAAGACTTACTTACAGGTAAATAAGAACCACTGACCCTAATGGGTGACACTATATTATTAAATGCTTACTGGTTAACACACATAAACACAGCAACTTCAAGGGATAGTTTACTCAAAAATGAAAGTTCTGTCATTAATTGCCCACCCTCATGTCGTTCCAAACACATAAGACCTTTGTTCATCTCCGGAACACAAATTAAGATATTTTCATAAAATTCGAGACATTTCTGACCCTGCATAGACAGCAATGTAATTATCACGTTCAAGGCCCAGAAATGTAGTAAGGCCATTGTTAAAGTAGTCCATGTGACATCAGTGGTTCAACTGTAATTTTATGAAGCTACAAGAATACTTCTTTTGTGCAAAGAAAACTAAAATAATGACTTTATTCAACAGTTTCTTCTCAACAGTATTTAAGCCATTGATAAAATGATTACCTTTGATATGATATATGTTACATACATTTCAAAAATGGTATGCTTTACTTCACAAACTCATAGCTGTCTTATGCAAGGCTTTATAAGCTGTCGTTATATAGGTCAATATGCTGTTGTCTATGAAGTATTATTTGCTCTAATGTTGTCTGTTGTGTTTTTGTTGCTGCAGGCACTTCCATACTTCGACAGGCTTGACTATGTTTCCATGATGTGTAATGAGCAGGCATATTCTCTAGCCGTAGAAAAGCTTCTTAACATTCAGGCTCCGCCACGTGCACAGTGGATTAGAGGTGAGGAACAAAAACAAAAATGCTTTAGATCTGGTTCACACTCATCCATCTTAAATTAGATTCATTTTTTAAAGTGATAGCCCATCCAAAAATGAAAATTCTGTCATTAATTACTCACCCTCATACTGTTCCAAACCTGGAAGACCTTTGTTTATCTTCAGAACACAAAATAAGATATTTTTGATGAAATCCGAGAAGTTTCTGACCCTGCATAGACAGCAACGCAACTACCACGTTCAAGGTCGAGAAGGACATTGGTAAAATAGTCCATGTGACATCAGTGGCTCAACCTTAATTTTATGAAGCTAACAGAATACTTTTTGTGAGCAAAGAAAATGATGTTAATGATGTTCTACCTTTCTGGCCTTTAAACCTAGTAATTGCATTGCTGTCAATGCAGGGTCAGAAAGCTCTCGGATTTTATCAAAAATGTCTAAATTTGTGTTCTGAAAATGAACGAAGGTCGTACAGGTTTGGATAGACACAAGGGGAGTACTTAAAGGATCAGTTCACATCCAGAACATAAATTTACATGTCTTTCTTGCTTCAGTTGTAAAGAAATTATGTTTTTTAAGGAAAACATTTCAGGATTTCTCTCCATATAATGGATATCCATTATATGGTTTGAACTTCCAAAATGCAGTTTAAATGCAGCTTCAAATGGCTCTAAACGATCCCAGCAGAGGAAGAAGGGTCTTACCTAGCGAAATGAACAATTATTTTCTAGACAAATTGACAATTTATATACTTTTGAATCCCAAATGCTCGTCTTGTCTCATCTCTGCGATGCGCATGCCTAGTCTGTGTAATCCTGGTCAATACAGTTAGGGTATTTCGAAAATCTCCTGTCTCGTTTTCTTCTTCAATTTCAAAATTGTCCTACATCGCTGTTTTACCTTTTTTTGTAAATGGCAAAATTTTGTAAACACTGGGTCGGTACTTCTGCAGTGATATAGGGCGATTTTGAAGTTGGGGGAAAAACGATATGGGAGTTTTTTGACATACCCTAACTATCTTGAACTGGAATAAACAACACGCAGACCTAGACAAGATGAGCGTTTAAGGTTAAAAAGTATAAAAATTGTCCATTTGTTTAGAAAATGACTGATTGTTTACTGGATGAGACACTTCTACCTCTTCTACCTGGAATCGTTTAGAGCCATATGAAGCTGCTTTTAAACTGCATTTTGGAAGTGTAAGCTTGGGGGTACCATTGAAGTCCACTATATGGAGATAATTCCTGAAATGTTTTATTCAAGAAACATCATTTCTTATCAACTGAAGAAAGAAAGACATGAACATCTTGGATAAAAAGGGGGGTGAGTAAATTATCTGTACATTTTTGTTCTAGAAGTAAACTACCTCTTTAATGACAAAATTTTCATTTTTGTGTGAACTGTCCCTTTAAAAAATCCCCAAAAATTGCATTAAAAGAGGTTGCGATTACATAATTGACATTGCATTCATATTATACTTTAAATGTACCTAATTGGGTATATCAGCTGAAAAATGTATTATTGTATTTGGCCTTTGCAGTGCTGTATGGAGAGATGACCCGTATCCTGAACCACATCATGGGCATCACCACCCATGCCCTTGACATCGGAGCCATGACCCCCTTCTTCTGGATGTTTGAGGAGAGAGAGAAGGTAACACATTTCTAGTGCACTTTATCAAACAGAAAATCTTCATTGCGGAAGCACCGACGGTGATCTGAAAACACTCGATAAACAAGCTGGAGTTTAGCGTTTAAAATGAAAGTGTCACTCAACCAGTCTGTGTTCTGTCATGAGATCTCGACTGTATTGTTTTGTAAAAAAAAAAAAAAAAAAAACTTGTCCCAGTTTAATTATTTCCTCCAGTTATGCAGTCTAAATTGTGAATTGTATACACTAAAAAGTTGACAGAATGCACTTTCTGTACTTGTTTTGCACTACCTCAGTTACATATACATGTGTTCATTTAATTAAAAAAGCAGTAAGTGATCACTAGATTTTTTTAAACGCTTAAATTTGCACTAAACATTTTGTATTTACTTAGTAACATTAGCTGTTCTATCTAAATTTTTTAATTTTTTTTTTAATGGGGCAAAAGAAAAAAAGTTTTGACAATATAGAGATATCATTTTTTATATATATCGCCCAGCCCTACTCGCTGCTCTTAACCCTTGTGCATTGTTTCAATTTACAACCTTTCGTTATGTTTCGTGGCTGAAAACAGCCACTACTTTAAACTGCTGTAAAAATGTATCAGATAAATATTTTTTTCAAATTTTTTTGCATAAATCTATTAATCAACCTCAGTCCTGCTCAAAAATACTAAATGTTTAAAAAAAATTCAGGATTTTAACTCTTTAATTGCCAAATTCCTAAATGATGTCACTGATTTGGGAAAAACCCCCCCACAAAATTACTAATTTTCAATATAAAAGGTAATTGTGGCCTGGATTTTTTTTTTTTTTACCTTTTTAACAGTCTTGGACATGTGAAAGATTAGTAAGAACATTGGCTTTCATGCATTGTTAGTTTTGGCGCAGCATCAGATTTTCATTTTTTCTCCCTCATTTATTGTTTGTGGCTGTTTTTGCCCCATTGACTTCCATTATAACCACATTTTTTGATTGCAAAGCCATGACACCATATAATGCTGAATTCTTGATTGTTTGTGGTTTTCCCTGTTGGAAAGGGGTCAAATTTGTAAATTGTACTGTTGATTATCAGTTGGCCCCATTAACCCTTTAGATAGGCCTTTGCAAAAAAAAGCTTAGTTTTACATAGAGTTCTATGGAGTATAACGTACTCGGTTACTAACGTAACCTCTGTTCTCTCTAGATAGGGAACGAGTACTGCGTAAGTATCTTACGCTATGGGGAAAATCCTTTTCTGCGAGATATTGAAGCCAAAAATTATCCTTAACTTTGAAATAATGTAAAGCGCGTTGCAGCAGCATACAGACATAGGCGAAACAGCTTGCGCGCCTATTGGCTGCTCTGCGGCAACTGCAGCAGCCTATAGAGCGAGGCCTGGCGCGACGCCAGATCCAATGGAGGTTCCCGCCTTACAGGCCAGACTGCTGTCAGTCTTGATACTCAGTGTTGTCTGACCTGATGTTATCAGCTCGGAATGCTGCGTCTACTGAGCACAGCTCTAGGGTCGACAGTGAAAGTAATAGCACAAGATGTGCCTGGGCAAACTGTGTGAAGACCCTTATTCTTACGTCAGCTCAGGCCGTAACCCCGCCCTGTATGTACGTTTACTTAGCGTCTGAATGACGCTGCACTATGTGGAAGAGTGCGGCGTTGCCCCTCCCTCTTCCCCGGACTCCCTGTGAGTTCTATAGTTGATTATGAACTGTATGAACCCCGGGCTTTCGCCCTTGGGTCTTTGGTGTCAGATCTCAGCATGCACGGCGCTTTATACTGGGTCCCCATAGCGTAAGATACTTACGC
The DNA here is from genome assembly GCF_049309525.1 of Garra rufa. Lineage (NCBI taxonomy): Eukaryota > Metazoa > Chordata > Actinopteri > Cypriniformes > Cyprinidae > Garra > Garra rufa. Next base: position 52,355,836 of record NC_133363.1, read on the forward strand.
AGTACGAGAGACCTCTCGTAAGAGAACGTACTCGGTTACTAACGTAACCTCTGTTCTCTCTAGAGAGGGAACGAGTACTGCGTATCTTGCCGTGCATGCGCACTCTGGTTGCTTCGATGATGAAAAACCAGATAATAGCTACCTACGAGCGTTCTTTATAGGCCTAGACCACGCCCTTTTAGGCGGGAAGCGACGCAAAGGGCGCAAAATGCCC
>NC_133363.1:52356549-52389672 GCF_049309525.1 Garra rufa
GGTCAATAAATATTGTATTGTTTTAAAGCTGAAGACCAAAAAATGCAAAGAAAATCAGTCCCAGCAAGCCAGTCCTGATGAATGAGGAATGAACATGGTCTTCTTGTGCCCAAACACAGCTGAAAAGTTGCACATTTCCACTGGTATGTATGTATGCAATACATCAAGCAATGTAGTTACATGGGCTAGGGTTATATGGGGTATAGCAATTGATGTTAATCTCTCAAAAGACAGCAGTTACCATTTTCACATGCACTTCTTTTTTTATAGCTCCTAGAATTGGCATATCAACTGTGCTATCATCTCCAATTCCATTATCTGGAATTTGGGCAGGATTGGCCAAATATGGTGAGTACTGACACCTGCACCTATTCATCAACACTATTTCTCTGGAAATATTGTTGACTTATTGTTTTGTCTGTTTGTTTGAAGGAGGATGAAGGCAGTTGACGATATCAATTCAATGGCCACCAGATGCAGCATTGCAGCCTGAAACCACCAGTTAACTGCGATGAAGACTGCATTCCTGAACAACTCTACTGTGACAGCTCAGATGTTACGGTCCATAAAAGTAAACTTCACTGTTTACTGTTTACTGTTTCAACTGAACAACTGCAAAATAGTTGTGAAGGGATCCTTTTGGCCCATATCTCCAACAAGAATCAATGGTAAGTCCAATGCAACAATTAAAAATAAAAATATATATTGTTTATTGATTTACAACACCCTAAATACATGTTATGTCCCTCCAGGATATTTACATCAGTTGGTGTGTGAGGAAAGCACAGAGGACCATCAGAGACTCCAGCCACCAGAGCCATGGATTACTCTCATCGTTACCATCAGGCAGAAGTTATTGCAGAACCTGCACCAGCAGACACATTTTTCCACAGGCAATTAGACTGCACTGAACTTGTACCAGAAACAATACACAGCACATCAAGCTCATATGCACAGCACTCTAATAGATGCACTGTCTGGACTCTAACTCACTATTCTGCACCATGACATTCTGTTTGCACTAATTCATTCCACACTGCGCTGCAAAGGTATGCGTACTGTGATTGTTTTAATTTCATGATCTCTGTATAGCATACTATTTACCATATTGTTCTCTACCTGTATTGAGTCCCTTATATGTGTGTTGCCTATATATTGAACATTTGTTGTCTTTACTGTCATGCTGCAGTTTGCACAAAAAAATGTCACCGCCTGTACACTTATGATCATGGTATTGTGAAAATAAAGTGATATGATTTGAATTGGTCACGTCTTTTGTCCGTCAGTTGTACTGTAGTGTGATGAATAACAACCGAAATTGTTCATGACATGGAAGGGGATTATTAAGATAGGGATATGGATAAGCAAGAGGAAGAAAACCAAGAGAGCTCTGATGATGAGCAGGAAACTGAATGTGATTCTATGATGCTGAAGACATTTAACCATGCATGCATTTGGGAAGCTTCATCTGGTTAAAATAACATGGTTTTAACATAACGCATTTTTATTTCTCTTGAATATCATTTGTCTTAATATGTTACTGTATCTGTCTTAGTGATGTATTGGATAATAACGTATGGTAAATATTCTTTATTAGGAATGGTGTTTGGTAAATACACCGTTTAGTTAACAATACACATAATTACCATGAGTGTTTTAATTAAGATGTGACATTTGGTCATATTAATGACCTTCATTACATGAAGGGAAGGCTGAAAGATTCTTTAGAAGAGACTGCATGGACTATATTGCTACAGGCACTTTATGCACAGCTGAGGGTGATGGACCAGGGAAAGATCAACATGAATCCTGTACTGTATAATAAATAAGATGAGCATGCACATTACTGATGTTTTGCAAAGATGGACAAAGGACAAAGATGAGGAATATTTGACAAAGATACAAATGATGTCTTTTATATTATGATCCTTTGCATTGAATGAATTGTATGGCTTTTGCATAAACCACACTGTCTGTACCTTTTCTTACTGAATGACACACTGACATTGTGTGATAGTACAAAGAAGTGTCACAATATGTATTGGTTGTTTAAACTGGTGTCTTAATTTCCTGTCATCACTGTGTTCTTGCTCCTGATCTAATGAAATAAATGGAGCGCAATTCAAATAGGAAATGTCTATTCTTATTCTAAGATAACTATGACTTGCAACTTACATATTGGCAAATTGTTGAAAAGACAATCTAAAAAATGTGACTCAGCACAGTGTGTTGTCCATGATGAGAATAGATTTGTGTTTTTACTGCCCTTCCATCTCCAGGGGCCCAGTAGAGTCCCATGGAAGAGCAAAAAAATTAACATTTCAAATGGCTGTAAATCAGTGTCTGATTATAATGTCAAAGAGAAAATTGGCAGGACAACTACTTATGCTATGTTAATTACATAATGTTGGACACAGTTTTCCAACATACATGGAAATGTGGTATAAAGGTGTTTTAAAAAGTGATCTTAGTAAAAAAACAAATTTCAGCCTGCCTCTTAAATATGTCATAGATATTTACACAATGAACATGTTTAGATAAACCTTTGTTCAAAAAAGATTGCATTTTCCACTATTTTAATATTAAACATTTTAAACTACATTACCCACAAACCTCTTCCATTCTATCTATAGAACACGAAAAAATGGCGCTGTTATTTGTAGTTTAAGATCTGCTTAGGGTTAGGGTTAGGATCTCTGTAAATTAGGAAGTTCTCACAACATAGCAACACTTCGTTGTTAACTGAAGGTATTACTGATGTAATAATAAGAGCAACACGGACTTTGCAACATTAAGCGTTGTTTTTCATTTGGATTAAAAGATAGTCCAATCACAGCGAGTTCCAAATGGCAACCCAATTGAGCAGAGTCGTCTCACTTACTTGTCCACATATGGTCATTTATAACAGGTTCTTCCGGGTTCTTGTGGCAAATATATTGATAATCAGTTAAATATTTATTTGTCCCCACTCAACATAAAACTGGAACAACAGATTGGATTGTTTGGTTAACTTGATGCAGCAATAGATTTGATTACTGGGATAATTTGTATTTTTTTAAATAAGGGCATAATGGTTCCCATTGTAAATTATGTTCACACTAATATAAATGTATGTACAATATTTAAACTCAAAACTTAGATATAAATTGCTGTGAACAATAATTCAAAATATTTAATTTGCTTTCAAAACAAAAAAACATGCACCTCTAATGATTATTTAAACATGAAGCTTTTTCCTACTGTTTAATTTAGCTTCTGTAACATTTACAGTGTATTAAGGGTAAATGGACCTTACAAAATTGCAATTCTTAGACCTGACAGATGAACTATAAGAATAAAATAATGAATCACACATTTTGTAGTCATTTCCCAATGTTTATTGACATCAAACTTTTCACAGATAAACAGTGCCCAGAACAGCATTCTCTCTCTCCAGTTTGTGCCATTACGAAAGAAAAAAAAAAGACAAAACAAGTAGTTGATTGTATTTGAAATGCATTTGCATAGAGGTAATTAAAAAAATAGGCAATAGAAAACCCCTTAAAAAGATTGTCTAATATTCAAAAATAAAAAGAGAATTTGTTTACAGAAAACGTTAAGATGCCAGATAATATTCAATGCTTATGTTTAACAAACTAATAGGCCAAAAAAAAATGATTAGAACAATACTTCAATATTTTACAATTACCTTTAAAAATATATCTCTCCTGTAATTGTTGTTTGCTTCTATTGTGACTAAATGCAAGACAAATTATTGGTTAATAACAATTAAAATATAAAAATAAAGATAAAGATAAAAGATACGTTATTGTCATTGTAGTTATACAACGAAATTTGTTTGGTAGCTCAAAAAGACCAGCAGCAATAAAACAAGAAAGCAGCACAGATAAACATATTAAACATAGTAAAATTATGAAATAAATAAATGTATAAAATAAATAAAATAAAAAGGCACTTAGTATAGTAAAAGACAAATAAATTTAAGGAATAGAAATGTAACAGTATTTACAGTGTGCTAGTTAAGTACAAATATGAATGTCCCATAAAATATTATTATTTAACTTTCTCCTCTACAGTCAACACTCCCATCTCTACTGTGGTCACTCCTGTCACTATCACTGTATATGTATATACAGAAGTAGTCTGTGAGAAATCCTGCAAGACAGGAAGAAAGAGAATTTATCACATGATGAACAACAAAAACATTGACAACAGATGGCAGATGACTGTAGCGTGTAAACAGAACGCTATCGTCCGTTGGTGTGGATGCTAAAATAGTTCTTATTGTTGTTCTTGCTCTTGGTATGAACCGCTTTAAGCAATCTGATTTGGCAAAATTTACCAATGATCTGATTTGTGACAAGATAAACTAGCATTTCCAGACTTGTGCTTCTTAGACAGATGTGTTAAATAAAAATCAACATAGAAAAAAAAAGGCTCTGAGCCTCTGAGGTGTGGGCAGATATCATGTACTGTTAGAACAGGAAGAGGCAGTGCCAATTTGTAAAGGTTAATATAGAGAGAATACAATGGACTTAATATGAACTGGATTGGTATAAACACTCTGACTACTTACAATGGACACAATTAACATGAGAGTTGAGGCAATGGCCAATGACAGAAGTAAAAGTGAAAAATCTGAGAATTTTGTTTGAGTACACTTGTACAATATCATATATATATATTGATATATGATATTGCAGTACAGTTCAGTCAAGGTGCTCAGACCAACATTGACATACCATTGGAATGTTTGCCTTTGCTTTTGGTCTTTTCCATAAATGCACAACATGGCCCAATTCAAATCCCATGACAGGCCTTCCTTTGGTCTTCCCTTTACCCTGAAACAAAGAGAAATACACACATGTTGAGACAATGTGCTAAACAAAATCTGTGACCAAAATATTTGAGAGGAAGGACTGTAAGGAAAGTTATTATTAACACCTAACATAAGGATGCGTTGATTAAAGCAAATCAGTTATAGCTAAATGTCTTCAACATTACTGTGAAAGATTGAATCATTGAAGGACTTGTTTAGCCTCTTTGACAGCTTCTTCAAGATCAGCATTGGGAGCTTTGAGTTCAAGTTCCCTGTTAATTCTAGCAGCTTTCTGACAGAAATGGCCAAAATTATGAGATTTTAAAAATGTCATGATAAATCACAGAAAGAGAGAGAGCAAAACTATGTGTAGATTAATTATGGATTACAGTTCATACAGTGATGGCTTTTACCAGAGATGGCTTCTTAAAAGTAGGGATGCACCGATACGAATCGGCCGATCATGCTTGCGCGTTTTGTCAGTAAAGCCGGTTCTGTAATCAGCGGTAAATGCCATCAGGTGCGTGATTTCACGTTGAGCCGTATATACTACACACAGCCGTTGTTTACCGACGAGCTGCGCAAATCAATGTTCATTATCAGTGTGAATGTGCGCAGCTCGTCAGTGAACAACGGCTGTGTGTAGTATATACGGCTCAACGTGAAATCACGCACCTGATGGCATTTACCGCTGATTACAGAACCGGCTTTACTGACAAAACGCGCAAGTGATCGGCCGATTCGTATCGGTGCATCCCTACTTAAAAGAGCTCCTGGAGTAGGTGATCTGACATAACTGCAAGACAGAAAAAAAAATACTGAATTACAATTACTTCACAAAAACTTTTTAAAAGTGTGGTAAGCATTGTGGTTACTGTGCTTTACAAATAGTATACCGTAAAATCAAAAAACCATAGTAAGCTTTGTGGTTAGTGTGCATATCCTACAAATACCACAGTAAAACTACAGTTACAGTGGTAAAACCATAGTAAGCTTTGTGGTTAGTGTGCTTATACTACAAATACCACAGTAAAACTACGGTTACAGTGGTAAAACCATAGTAAGCTAGTGGTTAGTGTGCTTATACTACAAATACCACAGTAAAACTACGGTTACAGTGGTAAAACCATAGTAAGCTAGTGGTTAGTGTGCTTATACTACAAATACCACAGTAAGACTACGGTTACAGTGGTAAAACCATAGTAAGCTAGTGGTTAGTGTGCTTATAATACAAATACCACAGTAAAACTACGGTTACAGTGGTAAAACCATAGTAAGCTAGTGGTTAGTGTGCTTATACTACAAATACCACAGTAAAACTACGGTTACAGTGGTAAAACCATAGTAAGCTAGTGGTTAGTGTGCTTATACTAAAAATACCACAGTAAAACTACGGTTACAGTGGTAAAACCATAGTAAGCTAGTGGTTAGTGTGCTTATACTACAAATACCAAAGTAAAACTACGGTTACATGGGTAAAACCATAGTAAGCTAGTGGTTAGTGTGCTTATACTACAAATACCACAGTAAAACTACGGTTACAGTGGTAAAACCATAGTAAGCTAGTGGTTAGTGTGCTTATACTACAAATACCACAGTAAAACTACGGTTACAGTGGTAAAACCATAGTAAGCTAGTGGTTAGTGTGCTTATACTACAAATACCAAAGTAAAACTACGGTTACAGTGGTAAAACCATAGTAAGCTAGTGGTTAGTGTGCTTATACTACAAATACCAAAGTAAAACTACGGTTACAGTGGTAAAACCATAGTAAGCTAGTGGTTAGTGTGCTTATACTACAAATACCACAGTAAAACTACGGTTACAGTGGTAAAACCATAGTAAGCTAGTGGTTAGTGTGCTTATACTACAAATACCACAGTAAAACTACGGTTACAGTGGTAAAACCATAGTAAGCTAGTGGTTAGTGTGCTTATACTACAAATACCACAGTAAAACTACGGTTACAGTGGTAAAACCATAGTAAGCTAGTGGTTAGTGTGCTTATACTACAAATACCACAGTAAAACTACGGTTACAGTGGTAAAACCATAGTAAGCTAGTGGTTAGTGTGCTTATACTACAAATACCACAGTAAGACTACAGTTACAGTGGTAAAACCATAGTAAGCTAGTGGTTAGTGTGCTTATACTACAAATGCCACAGTAAGACTACGGTTACAGTGGTAAAACCATAGTAAGCTAGTGGTTAGTGTGCTTATACTACAAATACCACAGTAAAACTACGGTTACAGTGGTAAAACCATAGTAAGCTAGTGGTTAGTGTGCTTATACTACAAATACCAAAGTAAAACTACGGTTACAGTGGTAAAACCATAGTAAGCTAGTGGTTAGTGTGCTTATACTACAAATACCACAGTAAAACTACGGTTACATGGGTAAAACCATAGTAAGCTAGTGGTTAGTGTGCTTATACTACAAATACCACAGTAAAACTACGGTTACATGGGTAAAACCATAGTAAGCTAGTGGTTAGTGTGCTTATACTACAAATACCACAGTAAAACTACGGTTACAGTGGTAAAACCATAGTAAGCTAGTGGTTAGTGTGCTTATACTACAAATACCACAGTAAAACTACGGTTACAGTGGTAAAACCATAGTAAGCTAGTGGTTAGTGTGCTTATACTACAAATACCACAGTAAAACTACGGTTACAGTGGTAAAACCATAGTAAGCTAGTGGTTAGTGTGCTTATACTACAAATACCACAGTAAAACTACGGTTACAGTGGTAAAACCATAGTAAGCTAGTGGTTAGTGTGCTTATACTACAAATGCCACAGTAAGACTACAGTTACAGTGGTAAAACCATAGTAAGCTAGTGGTTAGTGTGCATTTACATGACATTGTCGAGCAACAGTGAACGTTACTATGGTAAAAATATGGTAAATGTGCGGACTTTTTACATGATACGCGATACTAGGCTGGTTGATTTGTAGAGCTGATTTCAGCCACGTGAATATGATTAAAAACAGTTTTATTTATGTATCGATTTCAAACTGCACGAGTTAGAAGTTAGCTTCGGCTAATCTCAATCGTAGGCTAACTTAGCAGCCGCGCTAACTGTTCCACTAAGCTTCCGTTTTAACACATGACCCCATGCAAGTGATGCAGAAACAGTGAAATAATTAAAATAATGAAAAGATTGTTGCGGTCACTTACCTGCTTGAAGGTGTACACCACGTATCAGGTGAACTGGTCGAACTGAGCCTCGCTGGTGACGTAATTGCCGTAGAAGATTCTGCGTGGTATTTGTACGCAACTGCTCTCATCTGGATGCCTAACCCCCTTTCGTCAAAATCCAAAGATGAGGGATTTGCATTCAAATCTATCGGATGACCCTCTACGGTGCCACGCGACGAAGAGGGGGTACCCTCAACGTCAGCTTATGGACGTGAGGGGAAAATGACCAAACGGCAGTATGTGACGAATAGGGGTGAGACCGTGTTGTAGACATACTGGTAACTGCTTTGAAAGAACCTTCAGTGTGTTGAGTGATGTTTGAGTTTAATGTCACCATTTTGATTCTTTGTCACATGGATGTAGGAAAACATAAACAGTAACCAAATCCTGTTTTTACATATGTGGAAGCATTTACCTTTACAACTTGTTTCTGAGGGAAATCAGAATTTGTCTAATTGTGATGTCCTGCAATTTAAAGGTTAAACGATATTTCTTTGCATCTTCTGATTTGTTTAAAATGACTAGTGTTTCAATGTTACCTTTATTTACAGCATCCCCTAAAGTATTGTTAACTCTGTTTGTCTTTGTACATTCTAATGTTATACAATCCTTAAATGCTAGAAGTATCTTAAGAATATGAAGGATAGATTTTTAGTAGTGACAAAATTGAAAGTTATAGCAATAAAGTTGATATGGAAAATTTAAAAAAAAAAACTTTAAATGATACATTTTTTGAATGGATTTGAACATTAGTGAAATACAGTTATTTAAAATCCCATATGTCCACATTTTAATGTGAGCAGACATGCTGGGTCGCCCTCTGTACATACATAATGTAATGGATACTCATTTCCGCTGACGTTGACATTCATACAGACAGGAAACCACAAAGATTTTGTAACATTCAATAAATGGGTCAAATCAGGCTCAAACGCAACACATGAAACATTTTACAGTTCCTGAATTTAAAATGGACAACATTTTTGTAGAAATGTTTATTATACATGATTTGATAAATTTTTTTCTTTAATCAAAGGCATTTACTTCCTCACCCACTTACAACATCTCTTCTCTAATGATGTGGGATAATAAAGCTTGCTTTAGATTGCAGCAATTAGTAAAAAGCATCAATCCAATTAACTCCAATAAACTAAGTAGCTAAATCAAGTCCCAGCCTGAAGTCTAAAATTACGAGATTAAAGTCGAAATATTTCAAGAATAAAGTCGAAATGTTTTGAAAATAAACGTGGACTGTTCAATGAATAAAGTCAGAATGTTTTGCAAATAAGGTCGAAATGTTTTGAGAATAAAATCAATTTTTTTCTAGAATAAAGTTTAAATGTTTTGAGAATAAAGTCATTTTTTCTAGAATAAAGTTTAAATGTTTTGAGAATAAAGTCAAATTTTTTCTAGAATAAAGTTTAAATGTTTTGAGAATAAAGTCAAATTTTTTCTAGAATAAAGTTTAGATGTTTTGAGAATAAAGTCAATTTTTTTCTAGAATAAAGTTTAAATGTTTTGAGAATAAAATCAATTTTTTTCTAGAATAAAGTTTAAATGTTTTGAGAATAAAGTCAAATTTTTTCTAGAATAAAGTTTAAATGTTTTGAGAATAAAGTCAAATTTTTTCTAGAATAAAGTTTAAATGTTTTGAGAATAAAGTCAAATTTTTTCTAGAATAAAGTTTAAATGTTTTGAGAATAAAGTCGAATTTTTTCTAGAATAAAGTCGGAATGTTTTGAGAATAAAGTTGGAATGTTTCGAGAATAAAGTCGAAATGTTCAACGAATAAAGTCGTATAATAAAGAATATAAAGAATAATATTATTTAAATTAAATAATATTTCAAGTCTTCGATTGAATTCATTAGGCCTATTTTTAGTGCGCCAGCCACCCAAGAATAGCAATAAGCTTTGTGCTTTTGGTAGGCCTACTTTTAATTTAAAAGAAAGATCAGCTTTCAAATTCTGTCGATTTTATAGCAAAATAAAAACGATTTTATAATAATTCACGAATAAAGTCAAAATGTTTCGAGAATAAAGTCGAAGTGTTTCATGAATAAAGTCTAAACTAGAAATTTAGACTTTTTCCTCTGAATTCTGAGTTAAATTCTTTTTTGTTTCCACCACAAAATAAAAAATAGGAGAAAAGAAATGCGGCTTTATATCTTACAATTCTTATTGATTCTCAGAATTCTGATTCTTTGACTTGGGAGAAAAAAAATTGATATAAACTCAAAAAAAGTGAATTGTGGGATAAAGTGGCAAATTTCTTTTAAACTTTCTTTACTTTGGCGGAAACTAGCTTCCACATGTCACAACAGATGACAAAAGATGACGCAACTTCCTTTTAATGCCAGCTTTCAAGAGATAACTACTCAAAAATATATGTTTTGATTTATTGTAAATGAAATCATGAAAAGGAAGTTATTTTTACATAATACTTTCAAAACAGGTTGATTTTTACTGAAAATGTTTTACATTTTGAGTGGTTTCAGATGGAAATGAAGAGTATTGATCTATGAAAATTACAATATGAAAGATCCAGTTCCTTTACACATTTGTAAGTCAAATCGCATTTTGCGTTTGTCCCGTGATATATAGGCCTACACTTTCAAGTGTTCAAGTGATGGGGTGGGCAATACGGGACAAAAAAGAAGGAAGGGCCAGTCCTCAAATTGCTCAGGCCTGCTTTTTATTGGTCTGTTATGTAGGAAATCATTGGAGAGGTGTAAATAAATGTGGACTAGAAAACGTCCCTGTATTTCTGCTGATGTTCCAACACTGGATACATTGACAACATGGCAATAAAAGCTACAGTGACTGTGTTTCTGTTTTTGTCTCTCTTTATTGTGAACACCAGCCTCTACAGATGGCACATTTATGTGAATGAGAGCATGACGTGGACGAATGCACAGCAGTACTGCAGAAAGCACTATGATGACCTGTCCACCGCCAGCACTATAGAAGTCAAACTACTCTCTGCGAACCCAAAGATCACGACTGATTTTTTCTGGATTGGACTTCATAGAGATTCCCAAAGCCCAACTCTGTGGAAATGGAGCGGAGGTGAGAATGCATCCAATCTCCAGTGGGATACCGCACAACCTGATACTCTGCATGAACAATGTGCTGCTGTCCTAAAATCAAATGGTAAACTGTATGATGCCGCTTGCTTTTTATCCATACCGTTTTACTGTATGGAGGTCATTGAGCTGATCCTGGTGCAGAAGGAATACACATGGATCGAGGCTCTGGAATACTGCAGACAAAACTACGTCGATCTGGCCGGCCTAACCTCAGATCTGATGATGAGAGAGGCGAAGAATAAGAGCGCGTCGGCCCATGCGGATGATGTGTGGATTGGTCTACGGTTTATTCCCAGTTCCTGGATTTGGGTGGATGGAAGTAATGTTGAATATAAAGGCTGGTCGTCGGAGGGGGAGCCACAGTGTCCTCCTGTGGATCAGCGCTGTGGAGTGTTCGATAAAAAAAAGATTGTTTGGAAATCTGGCAACTGTGAGCGGAGACTCAACTTTCTCTGTCTCAAGAAATATAAAGTGATATCAGAGTAATTTAATCAGTTGTGTAATGATTCACATCATGCCAAGGCACTAAGTAACTAAAGATTTAAAACAACTGCACTGGCATTGATAATATTGAAATGAATCAACGCTGAACTGACTTGAGCTGAATAATAGCAGAATTTGAGGTTTGCATTATTGATTCTTTTACTTCCCTGTTTGTTACTTTGAAGCTGTTTTGAAACTATCTGTTGTATGAAGTGCTATAGAAATAATGGTGACTTGACTAGTTCCTAGAAGTAAACTATGTACAAAGTAGGCAAAAACATGTCACACATTTGCTGCTGTTGTGGCAATCTTGTGAAAAATAAAGTGAAATCTTGTTAACCAAATAATATTTGCAGTGGTGAGAAGTATCAATTTTTGATTCCAGATGTGTTGTTGATATATAAGTATTTTATATATGTTTTTAATGTAATATGATTTTACTATGACAAAATCACTTGTAAACCTTTCATGTGAAGTTATATGCAGTTTTGTCAGTGCAATGCCTAAAAACCTAAACGACAATAAAATTTACAGCTCAAATAATTGCTAGTTTTAAGAGAAGAATTAGTCTAAATGATGTTATAATATAATAAGCTTCACATTTCTGCTTCCTCCAGAAACTGGCCCCTTTTATTTGTCCAAATGGACAAATTGAAATTATACATATATATATATATATATATATATATATATTATTTTTTTTTTATTTTTTTTTTAGGTTTTTTAAGCTGATCTAATAGTAAAGACAATAAAATTCAAATGAAAAAAAAAACAGTTAAATTTTTTTTTTCATTATTGTTAATTTTGAAAAATAAAATGTTTATCATTCCTACTAATATACCTGCAAATCTAAGAACCGAAAACAGACCATTTTGAAATAAAGACCATAATGCAGTACTGTGTGTATATATATAATCTTACATATTTGTAAGTGTGCTTATCACAAGCTAATCAAATAAATAAAATAACAAAATAAAAAATACAATAAAAAATACAATATGTTTGTCATCCCCACTACAGTATCTTCAAATCTATTAATGTAAGAACCGAAAACAGACAATTTTGAAATAAAGACCATAATACAGTACTCTCATTAATATTATTTTTTCTCATTACTATTATCTTACATATTCTAAGTGTTTCTACATTACAAGCTGATCAAATAGTAAAGAAAATAACAATTAAATCAAATAAAAACAGGTAATACACAAATAAAATTTTAATTCTTGCTAATTTTGAAAAAATAAAATGTTTGTCATCCCCACTATAGCATCTTCAAATCTATTGATGTAAGAACCAAAAACAGACAATTTTCAAATAAGACCATGTCATTTTGCTGTATAAAAACCGTACTCTCATTATTTTTATCTTACATACTGTAAGTGTGCTTACATAACAAGCTGATTAAATAGCAAAGAAAATTTCAATACAATTAAAAAAATGAGAACAGACCATTTTGAAATAAAAAAGACCATAATGCAGTACTCTCATTAATATATTTTTTTATTTTACATATTGTAAGTGTGCTTACATTACTGATCAAATAGTAAAGAAAATAACAAAAAATAAAATAAAATAAAAAACAGTTAATACACAAATAAAATGTTAGTTCTTGTTTATTTTGACAACATAAAATGTTTATCATCCCTACCATAATAACTGCAAATCTGTTGATGTAAGACCGAAAACAAACTATTTTGAAATAAAGAAGACAATAATACAGTAATCTCATTATTATATTTTTTATCTTACATATTGTAAGTGTGCTTATATCACAAGCTGATCAAATAGTAAAGATAACAAAAAATTTAATGAAATTAAAAACAGTTAATACAAAAATAAAATTGTAATTGTTCATTTTGACAAAATAAATGTTTGTCATCCCCACTACAATATCTTCAAATCTGTTAATATAAGAACTGAAAACAGACCATTTTGAAATAAAGACCATAATGCAGTACTCTCATTAATATTTTTATCTTACATATTGTAAGTCCTCTTACATTACGAGCTGATCAAATAGTAAAGAAAATAACAAAAAATAAATAAACAACAGTTAATACAAAAAAAATTTTTGTTAATTGTGACTAAATAAAATGTTTGTCATCCCCACAAGTATCTTCAAATCTATTAATGTAAGATACTAAAACAGACAATTTTGAAATAAGACCATGTCATTTCACTGTATAAAACAGTACTCTCATTACTTTTTTATCTTACATATTGTAAGTGTGCTTACATAACAAGCTGATTAAATAGTAAATAAAAAATATATAAAAAATTACATTTAAACAAAATTAAAAAAAATAAAATAAAAACAATTCATACTAAAAATGTTATTTTAATTTTCTTGTTGATTTTGACAAAATAAAATGTTTATCATCCCCACTACAATAACTGCAAATCTACTGAAAACAAACAATTTTGAAATAAAGACCATAATGCAGTACTGTCATTAATATTTTTTTTATCTTACATATTGTAAGTCTACTTACATTACAAGCTGATCAAATAGTAAAGAAAATAACAAACATTAAATAAAAAAATAAAAAAACAGTTAAAACAAAAATTTAAATTCTTGTTAATTTTGACAAAAATGACATACTGCAAGTGTGCTTACATAACAAGCTGATTAAATAGTAAAGACAAAAATAATACATTCTAAAAGAAAAAAAAATTAATTAGATTTTAATTATTGTTAATTTTGACTAAATAAAATGTTTTCCATCACCACTACAGTATCTGCAAATCTACTGATGTAAGAAGTGAAAACAGACTGTTATTTTGGACAGGAAACAAGACCATTTTTTGATGACAGTATTAGATATTGACCACGGAAAAAAAAAAAAGTAAGCATAACTAGAAAAACAATCACGATTTTTGCACATATATAATTACTTAATATACATAATTAAATTCATTAATTTAATCTACTCTTATAATAAATTTAAAGTAAATGCAGACCATCAATGGTGTATAACTTTCGTTTCACATTTAGCTATTTTCTCGAATGCCACATGTAGCAGGGAAAAACTATTTTTGCCACAGAGCAAAACAATATGGGGGCTTATTCATACACCAATGGAAAGAAAAGGCCTACACACATTTACAATCAAACACAGCTCTGTTTCCATCTCTCACACCTGTGGTCAAAGTCAGATGCGCTTTCTGTCAGACCACTCATGTAGTCTTTAAAACAGGAAATGACTCGGACTCTGTGGGGTTGGTGGCATGTTGCTATAGAAGCTAGAGCAGGAAGTTAGCCTCGAAAAATAGTGACACGCAGCTGTGGTATACATGTTAGAAGCGTCAAATGTAGTTTAAAGGCAAACAGAACAAATACATTCATTAAAAATTAATTATTATTATAAAAATTATAATTATTAAACAAGTAGAATAATTACTGTTTGATTACTTGATTTTATGGATTTGGTCAAGCAAACCACAAACAAAAAGCTAAATGATTACCAAAAGTTTTTACAGTATAAACACAAAATATTCTTCTTGTAATAAGTTTGAAAGCTTATTTGCAGTAAGGACATGCTTAAGATGACAGTGAATGCAAGATGACATTAACTCCAGAAACTTGCTTCCCTCCTTTTGCTTCGAGGCTTATGCTTTTCCTTTTTTCATTTTGATGGTCTCATATGTGTCCTGATCATGAGGCTTGAGACCCTGAGACAGAAGGACACAACGGATGTGGCAGAGAGTCAGCGCCATTTCAATAGAAACTCACCAAATTAACCACAACGCTTCAGAAATTTAATGCGCATCAGTGAAATGAAATTAAATTGCTGCTTGTTATCACTTCGTTACTTATATAACAGCTACACTGTAAAAAAGTTTTCACCAGATTCAACTAAAAAAGTTCAGCAGCTGCCTTATGTTTTTAAGTTAAATCAGCTTAAAACTACAAGTCATTTTAACTTATTACAATAAAAATGAGTTGATATAACTTGTGAGTTTAAATGACTTAAGTTGATTTAACTAAAGGCAGCTGCGTAACTTAAGTTAAGTTGAAACTTGTGAAAACTTTTCACAGCTGCTGACTTGAAATTTTAAGTTAAATCAACTTAAAACTACAATTAATTTCAACTCACAACAATAAAATTAGTTAAAAAGACTTAAGTTGATTTAACATGAGTTGAAAAGACTTGTACTTTTAAGTTGTTTTAACTTAAAATCTTAAGGCAGCTGCTAAACATAAGTTTTTAAGTTGAAACTGGTGAAAACTTTTTACAGTGTGGCTATGATGGATTAAAATATCAACATATACACACATATACACACACACACACACACACACACACACACATACATATAAATATACATATACATATACATATACATAAACATATACATATACATATATGTGTGACCCTGGACCACAAAACCAGTCATAAGGGTCAGTTTTTTGAAAATCATCTGAAAGCTGAATAAATAAGCTTTTCAGTTTTTTTTATGTACACTGTAAAAAGTTTTAAAAGCTTAAGTTCAGCAGCTGACTTAAACTTTTAAGTTAAATCAACTTAAAACTACAATTAATTTCAACTCACAACAATAAAATTTGTTAAAATGACTTTTAAGTTGATTTAACTTATGAGTTGAAATGACTAGTAGTTTAAAGTTGATTTAACTTAAAATCTTTATGCAGATGGTAAACTGAAGTTTTTAAGTTGAAATTGTTGAAAACTTTTTACAGTGTTTGGTTTGTTAGGATAGGACAATATTTGGCCATTTAAAAAAACTGAAATCTGAGGGTGCAAAATATCTAAATACTGAGAAAATTGCCTTTAAAGTAGCTCTTAGCAATGCATATTACTAATCAATTAACAAATTGTTTTGTATCTTTCAGTAGAAGTACAATTAAAGAATATGCACAAGCGCACAAGAAAGGTCTAAACTATGGCTACGCAGAGTATTAAACGACCACAACAAAACAAAAATACCTCATAAACTCCTTCGCCAGCATCTTTCTTCTGTAAACAATCAGAAAAAAAACATTAGAAAGCCTGTAACAATACAGACAGATTGAAAAAAAAAAAATGCAAACACGCAGGGCTTCAAAGGTTTTTGAAAGAAGAGTGACATGGTGGTCAAATTACGTTCAAACAGTATTCTTTTGTTGAACTACATGAACTAAGAATGTTTTTTAATTGGTATCCGTGGTTCTATGGATGTTAAAGGATCTTTATTGGTCAATGTTCCTCAGTATAAAAAAAAAAGTTTTTTTAAGAAACTGCCGACTGGAAGGTTTTTTTAGGAACTGAAAATGGTTCTTCTATGCGTCTTGCCAAAACCCACCAATGGAAGTTTTATTTTTAAAAGTGTATATAGTTTAATATAAAGGCTGCATACTTGATCTATAAAGGGAGAGTGCATACTGTGTGAAAGGTTTCGTGCTAAAAAGCAGCACATAATCATTTTTAGAGAGGACTTCACACTGTTCAAGACAGGATGTAGAAGTGTGAAAGGGGAGGAGAGGGGCAGTTAGCAAAAACAGATAATTTTGGATTTGATACATAAGATAGAGTTTATTGAAATTTGTGAAATTTAAGAATTTATGCTGCTCAAATTCGGGTTGCTTTAACACATAAATGTGATTTGTTGGTCTCAGTCAGAATGTACTGGCCACCTTACAGCACATTTTTTCATTCTAGCAGTTGTATATATTGTTTATATATATTAAACATAATGTGGGCTAATGTTGCATAGGCAGACAAACAGACAGACAAACAGATAGACATTGTTAAATGCAACAAAGCGCTGGGTAAAATATGGACAAATTCAGCGACTGGGTTGTTTTGACCCAGCAGTTGGGTTGAATGTTTAACCAAACCTTCTGGATAGTTTTATTTAACTTAAAATTAACCCAAAATAGGTTGTAAATCAATATTCAGACACATCAGCAATAATCAAAAGGTGAACATTAATAAACAATTTTAAAAAATGGTTTAATTTAAGCAAGAAATATAATAATTTTTTTGAGTGTAGATGTTTCACCAACCAGTCTTACCCCTGAAAATGCTTGTTTACTTCGCATCTGTCGATAAATGAATGAATAAATGATTAGTAATAATAGCAATGTTAATCAGTTATCTGTAATGTGACGTATTTAAATATATAAAAATAATCAAACTACTAAATGAATAAAAATACAGTCTATTTACCAGGTGTTCACATTATTTTGTCCAGCTCTAGTATATAGTAGCCAACATTTGAAGTGACTCAAAACCTTTGATCAAAGTTGTTCAAAAACCAAAACAATACGCCTTCTTGTCTTGGGACAACTTTGATCAACTTTTTTGATCCGCTTCAAATGTTGACTATTGTATACATAAGACAAAGATACTACTTGCTTATATTTATAGTAATAGCTTATTTATAACAAATTTTTAAAATAATAAATAATTTCAGGATGGCATATACTCAAATCAGGCATGTTATATGAGATTTAGACTAGTTTTAAACAATTTCAATTTATTCAAATTAAGGGGAGACACTGCAGGCAAAAACACTTTTTCACGTTTTTTCATGTATCTGTCAAGTTTGAGATTTTGAGCTTTTTGGTGTTTCATAAAATGTTTTTTCAGGCTAGTGGTAAGAAAACACCCAAAATACAGTGTTAAGTGTTTCTTTTATAGCACTTCATCTATTTGTGTCAATAGATTTTAATTACAATACATATTTTTAAAGGCCGTTTTTTCAAAATGAGTTTTTTTTCTCCTACACTGAGCCATAAATCTCCACAAATCTCCACTTCAGTAGCACTTACACACACCAAACTTTGCATTTTTACATTCTGTCTATATTCTAGGTTTTTACAGAGGGATTTGTCCATATATAATTTGCTTGATTTTATACAACATTGTATTCCCCCAAAAATGGTAAAAAAATAAAATAAAACACAACTGTTCTAAATTATGAAGTGACAGTATGAGATACTCAAAATTCCCTCTGTAAAAACATTTGACTCTAATATGTCAAAAAAATTAAACAAGAATTTTGAAACTGACTTCATCCAGTTTTAAATTTTTTGTACTAGAAATGTATGCAAATTAGTGCATATTTCATTAAATAACGCCTCATTTGCATATTTAAACCTAACATTTTAGAAAACTTGTAATACAAAATATTTTTGCAATTCTCAATGTAATCAATCAACTGGGTAAGTGATAACTATTAGTTAATTTTTTTTGTTACCCTATTCACCTGCAGTGTCTCGCCTTAAATCATTATTAGCATTTCACATACAAGAAAAAAAAAAAGAATATGCTCGCATATACAGTATACCTTCATTCTGCAGTACAGGACCGTGAGAACAATCCCATAGACGAACAAAACCGCGTCCAAGATGTAGCAGATCTGTGGCTCTTTCAAACTCATTGCATCTAAAAAAAAAAAGGTTAATTAGGAAAAAGAGGAAAATTCAACATTGTGCAACACTTACAGTGCTTTATAACAATTATTAACACAGAAAACGTGCTTTTATGATTATTGCATAAAATGGCCCGAGAGTCAGTCTTAAAAGGTCTGTCCCACATATTATGAGTGTAATAATTCTTTATCTAATGTATTTTAGTGCATTCTCTATTTACACAATAAAACGTGGTTATTAGTAAACTGCAAAAATGTATGCATCATGTGACCCTGGATCACAAACCCAGTCATAAGGATCAATTTTTCTAAACTGAGATTTATACATTATCTGAAAGCTGAATAAGCCTTCCATTAATGTATGGTTTGTCTTGGATAAGACGATATTTGGTTGAGATACAACTATTTGAAAATATGAAACCTATTGAGAAAATCGACTTTAAAGTTGTCCAAATAAAGTTCTTAGCAATGCATATTACTAATAAAAGTGAAGTTTTTGTCATAAAAAAAAATCAATAAATTTGACCCATACAATTGCAACAAATATACCCGTGCTACTTAAGACAGGTTTTGTCGTCCAGGGTCACATATCATTAGAATTGTATAAAAGCATTGGTGATGCTCCTATAATTTTTAGACAGCATAAAAGACATCAATTGTGTTTATACTATAAGCAAATTCAATTATCATACATCAATATACAACGAACAACTATGGTTTTTGTGAATATTGTACCATGACTGGTACATTCAACAATCATTGGTCAAGTAATTATTGTAACAATAATATTAAGTACATGCAGAGATATGTAATGTAGCAAAAAGCCATAGATATTAAAAAAAAAAAAAGAAAAGCGAGAGACAAATGCCTTATTAATGTGCTAAAGCGCTGAAGAAAGAGCAAAAGCATGTGTGATGTTTCTCGCCTAGTATCATATCCTACAGAATAGTGCTACTTCTCTTTTCAAATAAATTTGCACACACAATGCCTAACGAGAAACCAGTTACAAAAAAACTGTTAAACTACACGCACACATCGCATTGTCTTAGCTTGAGGTTTATTGGTTTCATTCTAATGCAACATATTGACAAAAATACTGTTGACTTTTCTCATCTTGATGCCAAAACTGTGAAAACAAGTGGCAAAAATCTGTAAACTTAGATTAAGCCATGTTGTTTAATTCAATGTCTACAGCATCCTCTTTTACAGAGATGCAGAAGGGAAGTGGACCAAGCAAAACTCACATAGCCACAACCTAAATTTAAGAAGCACCACTGGTTTCACTTGTACTAGTCTATGCGAACCTGAAAAATGTTACTGTTTTTATTCTGTCATTGCAAGCTTCAGCGAAGCAGTTGTCATTGCAATATAGAGTCATATTGTGTGGTTCAAGCTTTGTTGACAGAATGAGAAAAGGCTACTTCCTGGCAACAAAGTTTCCACCATCAAAGTTCAGATATAGTGAGGATGGCGAAAACGAGAGATGTGAAAAGCGAACTTTATATAGACGTGACTAACCAAGGCACTCAGACTCAAATTCTGTTTTTTGTATTGTATTGTGACATTTACATAGACGTGCATTGGCTTTTTAAACATCCCTTGTTTCATTTTATAATCTTTTACAAAATACATAAAAACCTTTTATAAAATCCACTTCCATATTCAACATGTGATCAGAGCGCATTCTTAGTGGCATTTTTTTTCATAATTTATGAACAAAAACAGTCCTGAAAAAGCATGCTGTTAATGTTCACGTTCAGCAGATAAAATGACTACCTGAAAACTAAAAATAAATAAAAAGTTTAAAAAAATAAATGGATACATTTTCAGTTTTTACAAGGTTGTAGTTTGTTATATACCATTAAAAAATCTGAATAGCTTTCAGGCCTTCTCTAAAGAGGGAAAAGTGTTAATAGAACACATTTACAATCGTTAACTGCCATTTCCAAAATTTTAATTTAGCATACTTTTTAATATGAAAAAGCCGCTTAGAACACCTAAATTAGTTGATACAAATTTTGTCAACCTGTAACTTTTGTATGAACGCAACAGCATGCAAAATACAACGTTCGCTTTGAGATAAAGAGCGGTGACGTTTAACACTTACCAGCACTGCCAAAGCTCAGCCAAATAGACAGAAGAGAGAAGGGCAACCCCACCTTCATCATCATCGTCATCACAAAAACTTGGATTTGCTTCTGCGTACAACCTCAAGGGACACACACCTCCAAAGAAGACTTTCAGTGAACAGATGTGAAAAGCACATCAGAGGCAGGCAAGAGGGAAGTTGTGGTGAAAAAAATGTCAGTTTTGAAGTACAAACCACCCCCACCCAAGTGACGAAGAGGAAAAGGGCCGAAAATCATGTGATCTGTGCTTTAAGACTGCTGATCCTTGGAACTGCTGATTCAGCAGTTAATTGTAATTATTTTGTGTATGTATATATAAAGAGTTGATTTGAAAAAAAAAAAAAAAAACATTAACCATTTTCAAAAATCATGTTTTTTCATTGAGCATTCCAATATTTTTCTTAATCAAACTGCAGTTAGGTAATTTTGATTAAGTAAAAATAACTAAAAAATACAGCTAAGTAACAAAATAAAAACAAAAACATATTTAAAAATGTAAAAAAACAGAGTTATCCGTTTTTGCAAATAAACTCTTCATATATATATATATATATATATATATATATATATATATATACACACACACACACACACACACACACATATACAGTTCGAACAGAATCTACGTTCAAGATTGCACTTTTACAACCAGCTCTTGTGATGTTGTGGCCTTCTTTGTTTGCAAGACAAATTAGACAAAAACACCTGCAAAGTGTAAATAAAGAGAATTTGTGTTTTTTCCAAGTTTTTTAAATATTTATTCGGTTTCATAAGCATTTACATAGAGAAATAAGAGTAACTTCTGTCATAATATCACTAGAATGGATCACAAAGACAGAATCATGATCAGTCACTGACGTCCTCAACGGTCCACTTCACCAAACACGATGTCTTGAGTCCCTGTGGAAAAAGATGAAATAAGAAATTCTGATTGCTTGTAATGTAAATTAACGCAATCTTTTTAACAGTATGGCAAACTATAAAAGCCAGTTTTCACCAGTTAATCAAAAATAAAGGTAATTGCAACTTTTTTTTTTCGCAATTGTGAGTTTAGATCTCGCAATTCTGACTTTTTTTTCCTCAGAATTGTGAGATATAAACTCGCAATTCTGAGAAATAAAGTCTCAATAAAAAAGAAATAGTCAGGCTTGCAAGAAATAAAAATCACAATTGTGCCTTTTTTGGGAGTTTATATATACCTTACATTTCTGAGAAAAGTATTAGAATTGTAAGAAAAAATAAGTATTGCAAGTTTGTATCACAATTCTGAGAGAAAAAAAGCCAGAATTGCGAGTTCGTATCAATTTTGAGAGGAAAAAAAAAATCAGAATTGTGAGTTTGTATCACAATTTTGAGAGAAAAAAGTCAGAATTGTGAGTTTGTATCACAAATTGAGAAAAAAAAGTCAGAATTGTAAGTTTGTATCACAATTCTGAGTAAAAAAAAAGTCTGAATTGTGAGTTTGTATCACAATTTGAGAAAAAAGTCAGAATTGTGAGTTTGTATCACAATTTTGAGAGAAAAAAGTCAGAATTGTGAGTTTGTATCACAATTGAGAGAAAAAAAGTCAGAATTGTGAGTTTGTATCACAATTTTGAGAGAAAAAAGTCAGAATTGTGAGTTTGTATCACAATTTTGAGAGAAAAAAAGTCAGAATTGTGAGTTTGTATCACAATTTTGAGAGAAAAAAGTCAGAATTGTGAGTTTGTATCACAATTCTGAGAAAAAATTCAGAATTGTGAGTTTGTATCACAATTCTGAGAAAAAATTCAGAATTGTGAGTTTGTATCACAATTTTGAGAGAAAAAAGTCAGAATTGTGAGTTTGTATCACAATTTTGAGAGAAAAAAAGTCAGAATTGTAAGTTTGTATCACAATTTGAGAAAAAATTCAGAATTGTGAGTTTGTATCACAATTTTGAGAGAAAAAAGTCAGAATTGTGAGTTTGTATCACAATTCTGAGTAAAAAAAGACAGAATTGTGAGTTTGTATCACAATTCTGAGTAAAAAAAAAGTCAGAATTGTGAGTTTGTATCACAATTTTGAGAGAAAAAAGTCAGAATTGTGAGTTTGTATCACAATTCTGAGTAAAAAAAGACAGAATTGTGAGTTTGTATCACAATTCTGAGTAAAAAAAAAAGTCAGAATTGTGAGTTTGTATCACAATTTTGAGAGAAAAAAGTCAGAATTGTAAGTTTGTATCACAATTCTGAGTAAAAAAAAGTCAGAATTGAGTTTGTATCACAATTCTGAGAAAAAAGTCAGAATTGTGAGTTTGTATCACAATTCTAGGTAAAAAAAAAAGTCAGAATTGTGAGTTTGTATCACAATCTTGAGAGAAAAAAGCCAGAATTGTGAGTTTGTATCACAATTCTGAGCAACAAAAAGTCAGAATTGTAAGTTTGTATCACAATTCTGAGCAACAAAAAGTCAGAATTGTAAGTTTGTATCACAATTCTGAGCAACAAAAAGTCAGAATTGTGAGTTTGTATCACAATTTTGAGAGAAAAAAAGTCAGAATTGTAAGTTTGTATCACAATTCTAGGTAAAAAAAAAAGTCAGAATTGTGAGTTTGTATCACAATCTTGAGAGAAAAAAGTCAGAATTGTGAGTTTGTATCACAATTTTGAGAGAAAAAAGTCAGAATTGTGAGTTTGTATCACAATTTTAAAAGTCTGAATTGTGAGTTTGTATCACAATTTTCAGAGAAAAAAGGCCAGAATTGTGTTTGTATCACAATTTTGAGAGAAAAAAAGTCAGAATTGTGAGTTTGTATCACAATTTTCAGAGAAAAAAAGCCAGAATTGTGTGTTTGTATCACAATTTTGAGAGAAAAAAAGTCAGAATTGTGAGTTTGTATCACAATCTTGAGAGAAAAAAGTCAGAATTGTGAGTTTGTATCACAATTTTGAGAGAAAAAAGTCAGAATTGTGAGTTTGTATCACAATTTTAAAAGTCTGAATTGTGAGTTTGTATCACAATTTTCAGAGAAAAAAGGCCAGAATTGTGTTTGTATCACAATTTTGAGAGAAAAAAAGTCAGAATTGTGAGTTTGTATCACAATTTTCAGAGAAAAAAAGCCAGAATTGTGTGTTTGTATCACAATTTTGAGAGAAAAAAAGTCAGAATTGTGAGTTTGTATCACAATTTTGAGAGGAAAAAAGTCTGAATTGTGAGTTTGTATCACAATTTTGAGAGAAAAAAAATGTCAGAATTGTGAGTTTGTATCACAATTTTGAGAGAAAAAGTCTGAATTGTAAAATTAAGTTGCAATTACCTTATATTATTTTTTGACAGACTACTTACATATAATGAATATAAATATCAGTTGCTTAATTTTTTTCATATGCTAAGATTAAATGTTTTAGAGTGTATTTTTCTTCGGCGTGCATGTTAACAAACGAGTGCATTCACACCTGCAAATTAGATTCCGGTTAGATTCCATGCAACATGTTTTTTTTTTTTGCAATGTTAGATCATGTTGATAATTTAGAGGCCTTAGAAATTTGCACATGCAAAAATGATGCAGGAGGTTTTATAGGGTTAAGGACTCTGTAAACACCAGAAAGATAACAGTTCAATCTTTTGCAACAGGAACCGGCACACTGAAACAACTGACTACAATACCCCTTAAACATGCTCTGTTGACATCACTGCTACATTCATAATGAAAATCATTTGTTCTTGCAGATTGACTTTACATTCATTCAAAACACACACCATGTGATTAAAATAAATTTCACTACGCTGACCAACTTTTATGAGCCTCAGAGATATAAATCAGATTAGCTGTTCACAGATATTCAACTATCAATATGAAAAATATATGAATAAAGGTTTAATGCCATTTGCAACAATATAAAATGATCATTATTCAAAGCTTTCTTAAGTATTACATAAACTGCAAAAAAAAAAAAAAAGTTATAAATAAAACTTTATTATTGGAGTATGTTTTACTAGAAAATACTATTGTGTTTTAATTTTTATACTTTTTTAATTATCTTCACTCTTCAAAATTATCACATTACTTGCCATTTCTTCGTAATTATTTGTGACATCTAGCAATTTCATTTCAACACCATTTTTTTCTGTGTAATTATGCAAGCACAATTGTGTCAATCGTTTTGTTTGTAGGGATGTAAATAAGCAGCTGAGAGCGTGGCAGCTGAATTTATCACTGAAGTGTTTGGAAAAAAAGCAATTGAAATTCAAATTTGCTGTTTATTTGAGAAGTCTGATATAGCAACACTGGGGTGGGACTAAGAGAGTGAGAGAGCGGGTTTCGCCAAACCAGCTAAAAAATGTTTAATTTAGCAGACATGTAGCATTATACAAAGTGACCTACAAATGAGGAATACAAACAGTGATTCATCTTAAAGGGATAGTTCACCCAAAAATGAAAATTACATTATTATATTAAAAAATGTCCTGGCTCTTTCAAGCTTTAGAATCAAGATTTTGAAGCAAAACAAAGTGCATCCATTCATTATAAAAAGTGCTCTACACAGCTGCAGCGGATGACGTGGGACAGAGCATAAGCTCTGAAAATATCTCATCTGAGCTTATATCGAAATCCTCTGACATTCTTCTTTACAAATCCTTGTTTTCAAAATCTCAACAGCCATTCACTGCCAATATAAATCTTAGAAAAGCCAGGACATTTTTTACCATAACTCTGATTGTATTTGTCTGGAAGTAAAAAAGGCATATACACCTAAGATGACTTGAGGCTGAGTAAATTTCATTTTTGGGTGAACTATCCCTTTAAGAAAGCAATAATATAAGAACTGCTAACAATACAAAGTTTCATGCATTGTTTAGAATAGTGCAGGGATTTAGGAATTAGTGAAAACAGAAGATTTTATTATATAGTGCTACTGGCTTCCTATTTAAATGTAAACCTTCAATCAAATGTGCAGTTCAATGCTGGGGCATGCAAATCTACAAAACAAACAGAACTGAGAAGTGTATCAATTAGAGAGAAAGAGAGAGAGAAAAAAAAAAATAGTACTTACCGATGATCGCCACCACATCAGCAAGCATGTGTCCTTTAGACATTTGATCTAAACCAGCCTGAGGGACGAAACAGACCACATCATTGAGCAACATCACAACATGGGAAAAGGTAAAAGATAAGGCCTGCAGTATTTGCAGCCTTTTTACATACACTAACATTCAAAGGCTTGAACTCACTATGACCTTCTTTTTGAAAAAGAAATAATCTTTTTTTTAGCAATAAATTGATCAAAAATAACACTAATGATATTCATACTGTTAAAAAAAATCTATTTAAAATAAATGCTGGTTTTTAAATTTTGTATTCAAAGAATCCTGAAAAAATGTACAATGTACTCCATAAATGTGTGACCCAGCGTGGGTATATTTGTAGCAATAGCCAAAAATACATTGTATGGTTCAAAATGATAATTTTTTCTTTTATGCCAAAAATCTTAAGGATATTAAGTAAAGATCATGTTCCATTAAGATATTTTGTAAATATCCTACACTCTTAAAAATAAAGGTGCTTCGAAAGGTTCTTCACAGCGATGCCATAGAAGAACCATTTTCGGTTCCACAAAGAACCATTCAGTCAAAGGTTCTTTAAAGAACCATCTCTTTCCTACTTTTTTAGAATCTGAAGAACCTTCTTTTACCACAAAGAACCTTTTATGAAACAGAAAGGTTCTTCAGATGTTAAAGGTTCTTTATTAAACCATTAATACAAAAAAAGGTTCTTCTACGGCATCGTGAAGCACCTTTATTTTTGTGTACTGTAAATATATAAAAACTTAATTTTTGATTAGTAATATGCATTTCTAAGAACATTAAAGGCGATTTTCTCAATATTTAAATTCATATTCCCTATTTTCAAATATTGTCCTATTAATTGAAAGCTTATTTTTTCAGCTTTCAGCTTTTATAAAAAATAAATAAATAAATAAAAATTACCCTTATGACTGGTTTTGTGGTCCAGGGTCATGTTTTATAATTGGTGAGTACATTATAAATAACTAAATCATAATCGCAAAATGATTTAATTACCAAGTGAGCAAAGCCAGGTGCCTTGATCTTGCAGCGGTAAGGTCTGCTGGAACCGTCAGATACCAAATACACACCAAACTCACCCTGCAACACACCACAACACAACAGCGTTTGAAGTAGGAATGGAAATATAATATAACAACACTTGTTCTGATTGCTCATAAGACTGGTTCCTTAATTTTTCTATTAGTATTTACATGAAAACATTTTTTAAATAATAAAATGATGAGTTCAGTTCAGATTTCAGTAAAATCAGTAATAAAATACACTGGTTGCACAGAAAATAAATAGATCATTGTCATTAATTCAGTTGTTGCAGCACCACAAAAAAGTACCTTTATACAGCACCACAAAGACAACAACTTTAGAAACCCACATTCCCCACATGTGCAAGCTGAGTTACAAATTCACCTAAAACCTCACCATCCTGGATGAGATGATGACCAAAAACCACTGAAAACTGCCAATGAGGCCAATGCAAAAATTTCTCTTGAGAACAGCCATAGTGTGGAGTGGACATAATTGTTGGTCAACACATGCTCATGAGTGTTATACTCACCTTAGGTGCCTCTACAGCAGTATATGTGGCTCCTGGAGGAACCTGGTAGCCCTCAGTGTACAGCTTAAAGTGATGAATGAGAGATTCCATTGACATCTGCATGAAGTCATGGGACGAGAAAGACGTTAGTTTGCATTAAAGCACACAGACATTAATACATTTAAACTTTAAAGTTGAAGTGTGTATTTTTATATAGTAACATTTTCTCATATAATTATAATTACTCATTTAAAAACTGTTTAACATTGTGGTACTTCAAAATGTCTGAGTATCGAAACTACGCAACACTGGCTGAACCAATGGCTTGAGTTTGTGGCAACACTGAAAGAATATGAGAGACGTGTTTGGAAAAAAAAAAAAAAAAAAAGACACTGCATCTTTAAATAAGCTTATCAAGCATGTCGAAATCATTGTGATTCTTAAAAGATCCCAACTACTTTTTTGCAATTTGAATGCAAAATACATATGCAAACATATCTTACCTTCATCTCAGATCTCTTCGGTGGGGCTATTTTAGCATCATCTACCTTGATTTCTCCAGCAGGCATTTTGTTGAGACACTGAAGCATGATGTGCAGCGACTGTCTCATTTCCTCCACTCGGCACAGATATCTAAAAAGAAGAAGTTCATGTAACCCATTAGTTAGTATTAGTTAATGCATTAAATAACAATGAGCAATACATTCGTTACAGAATTTAACATTAGTTAATAAAAATACAACTGTTTATTGCTATTTCATGTTCAGCTTAGGTCCTTTAAATAGTATGAACAGACTTTTACAGAATTTTACTAATGTATTAGTAAATGTCAATTATTATTATTAATTACACTAAGATTATTAAATGGTTTAGAATAGGGCTTAGCGATATGGCCAAAAAAAAATGATCACAATAAAACATTTATATTAGTTGATATAGATACTTATAATAATTGTAAAGATTTTTGCTCCTAAGTTGTAGAAACCAGGTCGTTAATTATGGTTTTCAATGTTTTTTTGTTTTTACACACATTTTTCCTTAATAAAATAAAAATCGTATTAGAAAAAAAAATTCTTCGTTTCTGTATGTTGTAATGAGTGATATTATTTCAAATCATAAAAGGTTTGTGTTGCTTGACTTTCAATATTAATATTACTTTATTTTGTCTTTTAGAAATGCACATTTGACAGTAGCTTGAGCAGTAGCTATGATTTCCTAATGCTAATAAATAGAACCTTACTGTAAAGCGTTACCATTACTTGTATCTCCTTCCTGTATTTAAATGCAAAGCATTTTTACTGTATTAAAACCATTTGGTGACAATGTTCATTACAGTATAGTTCAAAAGTAAAAACTCATATTACTAATCACGTTTGGTCGCATAGTGTCAAGTTCTCACAACAAAGTTGATCTTTTTTGAGCAGCACCGATCATATTCACATGTGATAGTATCAGCATATGTGGTGAGAAAGCTTAGTAGAGTCTAAGACCAATTTATAGCCTGTGGTTGCATTTAGATTTCCTGTCATTCAGAACTTCCTGAGGCTCTAAATTCTAAAGCTCTTAAACATTTTCATGTGCGGTCACCTGTCATAGCAGTCGCCATTACTTCCAATGGCCACGTCGAAATCCACCTCGTCGTATTTGTCATAGGGTTGACTCTTCCTCAGATCCCATTTAATGCCAGAACCTCTGAGCATCACTCCGCTGAAAAAAGAAATAATACACACATTATTGACAATCTGACCCATCAAGATATCGTATTCTCTGGTCAATCAGCTTGAACTACAGTGTTGCATTTGTGGGTGATTTCACTAGTTAAGCTACGGTGATTATGATTAGCTCTCACCACACAATGACTTCACTTCTTTTTATTGTCAGATAGATAATCTACTCTAGCAACTTGTGTGTATATGTGGGTGACTGAGAAAGAGAAAGACACTTGAACTGCAGCTCTTACCAATCAGATTTGCTTCAGAATTAAACAATGTTTTACCTGAATCCATAATTGAGTGCATCCTCTGCCGAAATTACACCGATATTGACAGTTCTGTTCCTCCAGATACGATTGTTGGTCAGCATCTGAAACAATATCGCCATTGTATTCATTTAGAAACTCCATTTGTTAATTGAAAATACATGCGTTTTGAAAAAGAAACATCTATCTGCATGACCACTAAGACATATATCACATTTAAGAGATATACTTATTTCTAACTATCATTATTCTATTCACTGGTGGCATTTCGGTCTACATACCTCCTCAACTTCATCAATTCGAATAGAGAAGTTCTTGCACCATTCATAGATGTCATCCATGAGACCAAGAGGCATGTCCTGCAACAAAAATGATTGGTTATTACGGGATGATATTAAGTTATAACATTTCAGCATAACCAGAAATTGACTTTTGGTTTAGAAAGATTATGTTTATCAAAGCTGTACCTGATGAACTCCACCGGGTCTGACGTATGCAGCATGCATCCTGGCTCCAGACACTCTTTCATAGAACTCAAACATCTGCAAGATATCAACCAATTCAATTGTAACTACGATAAAAATAGTAGGGTTTCGACTTTCTGGGAATTAGTTGTGATTTTTCTCAAATAATTTCTCATTTAATGTCCAACAAAATGCAAATTTGTGACCAGTGCTGGCAAAATAAATCAGAACGAGCACGATTTTTAAAAATGATTCATTTTCACATTCTCCTTTAAAATGACAAATGATATGACATGTTGCAAATGGACAAAATGACTGAGCTAAAGCCATTTGAAGCTGACAATCAGCAGAGTTGGTTTTCATAAAAGTATTCTGAAGATTCCAAAGCAAAATCACCAAGCAACATTGCATATTTTCATCCAATTCTTTTCTTAATAATAATAACTATATTATTAATCACAATATAGCAATATTTTATTTTATCTTTGTTATTAAAAATAAGAACAAAGATGCAAATAACTAGGGCTGCACGATAAAGCGAAAGAAATCGCAATCGTAATTAATCGGAAGCTGCGATTGTCATGCGTATCTTTCAGTGAAGCATGGTGATCTGTGATCTAGTGATGGGTCGTTCTTGAACGATTCGTTCATTTTGAACGAATCTTTAATGTGACTCGGGAAGAACAAGTCGTCTCCGGGAGTGATTCGTTCAGTCGCGCATGCGCAATTGCGCAACTATGAACGAACGACTCAAACCGAAAGACTCGAGAGATGAACTAATCAATTCTGTTTCTGGCTCAGGCAGCATAGGTTAAGCTTATAGGGCTGTCACGTGATGAACGAACCCCGACAGATAGAGGTGAGGGAGCTAATCATAGACTGAAGACCCAGGTAAACAGTGAATTTATCTTTTCTGTTCCTAATAGCATTATAGTTTTGTCTTGTTTGTAGTGTGATCAACGTTTGAATAAGCAGTAGATGTGTTATGGAAGTAACATGTGGCTTTTTAATCATATTTTGGTAAAATGAACTAAATGAACGCAATGACTCGAAAAAAGATTCGTTCATTTTGCTGAACGAGACTCAAAGATCTGAGTCGGTAAAATGATCCGAACTTCCCATCACTACTGTGATCAGCAGTAAGTCTTCATCCAAAGGCCAGAGGGCGCTCTCTATCGGAAACGCCAAAAACACCTGAAGGAGAAATCTAGAAAACACCTATAGCTGCAGCTGAACATAGCTAAATATAGATTTTAGTGTTTTCATTGATTCAACGTGACAAATAAACACACGGCTACGACAATATATTGTTTACTGAAGTTCGTATTATTATAATTAAGTATATTTATACTGCAATGCCTTCATCACTGCTTAGAATACTATGAACTATGTTCTGTGCATTATTATGTGTAAGAAGTCACATCATTTCACAGAAGGATTAATTTCAAACACTCGACTGATGTTATGAAGTAAGTTTGGAGTAAAAATATTAATTAAAAAAGCAGTAAGTGATCACTAGATTTTTTTAAACGCTTAAATTTGCACTAAACATTTTGTATTTACTTTGTAACATTAGCTGTTCTATCTAAATTTTTTAATTTTTTTTTTATGGGGCAAAAGAAAAAAAGTTGACAATATAGAGATATCATTTTTTTATATATATCGCCCAGCCCTACTCGCTGCTCTTAACCCTTGTGCATTGTTTCAATTTACAACCTTTCGTTATGTTTCGTGGCTGAAAACAGCCACTACTTTAAACTGCTGTAAAAATGTATCAGATAAATATTTTTTTCAAATTTTTTTGCATAAATCTATTAATCAACCTCAGTCCTGCTCAAAAATACTAAATGTTTAAAAAAAATTCAGGATTTTAACTCTTTAATTGCCAAATTCCTAAATGATGTCACTGATTTGGGAAAAACCCCCCCACAAAATTACTAATTTTCAATATAAAAGGTAATTGTGGCCTGGATTTTTTTTTTTTTTTTACCTTTTTAACAGTCTTGGACATGTGAAAGATTAGTAAGAACATTGGCTTTCATGCATTGTTAGTTTTGGCGCAGCATCAGATTTTCATTTTTTCTCCCTCATTTATTGTTTGTGGCTGTTTTTGCCCATTGACTTCCATTATAACCACATTTTTTGATTGCAAAGCCATGACACCATATAATGCTGAATTCTTGATTGTTTGTGGTTTTCCCTGTTGGAAAGGGGTCAAATTTGTAAATTGTACTGTTGATTATCAGTTGGCCCCATTAACCCTTTAGATAGGCCTTTGCAAAAAAAAGCTTAGTTTTACATAGAGTTCTATGGAGTATAACGTACTCGGTTACTAACGTAACCTCTGTTCTCTCTAGAGAGGGAACGAGTACTGCGTAAGTATCTTACACTATGGGGAAAATCCTTTTCTGCGAGATATTGAAGCCAAAAATTATCCTTAACTTTGAAATAATGTAAAGCGCGTTGCAGCAGCATACAGACATAGGCGAAACAGCTTGCGCGCCTATTGGCTGCTCTGCGGCAACTGCAGCAGCCTATAGAGCGAGGCCTGGCGCGACGCCAGATCCAATGGGGGCATTTTGCGCCCTTTGCGTCGCTTCCCGCCTAAAAGGGCGTGGTCTAGGCCTATAAAGAACGCTCGTAGGTAGCTATTATCTGGTTTTTCATCATCGAAGCAACCAGAGCGTGCGCATGCACGGCAAGATACGCAGTACTCGTTCCCTCTCTAGAGAGAACAGAGGTTACGTTAGTAACCGAGTACGTTCTCTTACGAGAGGTCTCTCGTACTGCGTAAGTATCTTACGCTATGGGGACCCAGTGTAAAGCGCCGTGCATGCTGAGATCTGACACCAAAGACCCAAGGGCGAAAGCCCGGGGTTCATACAGTTCATAATCAACTATAGAACTCACAGGGAGTCCGGGGAAGAGGGAGGGGCAACGCCGCACTCTTCCACATAGTGCAGCGTCATTCAGACGCTAAGTAAACGTACATACAGGGCGG
>NC_133363.1:52390172-52501993 GCF_049309525.1 Garra rufa
TATCCTAAGGCAAGAGCCTTTTGAATATGTTTTTCCTTTGTTCTTGTGATTCCTATCTGTCTGCGCCGTGAGTATTGAACGCCCGTTAAACGCTACACAGCCTTCCGGTCAAGCAAATCTTGCCCTTTTAGTTCATTTCCGTCTGATGCCGTGAGCCTTGGTCTCCCGTCGGACACCCCAGGAACCTCCCGACCACACAATTTTTTTTTTTTCATTTTGGAGTGCTGATCTCCTGACCTCCCCTTTGGATGTCGGCGAGAGCCCTCCCTGGCGGGTTTCCTTTCTCTCTCCCAGGCCGGCGAGGCTTACCCATCCGATGCCACGAGCCTTGGCCTCCCGTCGGACACCGGCAAGAGTTCTCCCGGTCAGGTTCCTATACTTGCCGCCTGCAAGCGAGACTTATCCATGCGATGACATGAGCCTTGGTCTCCCATCGGATGTTGCGAGAGCCCCCCTCACCAGGCATCCCAAATTCTTTTTATCTGCCAAACTGAGAGGACCGACTCGTCCGACGTTCTGAGTCTTGACCTCCCGTCGGAGGCTTCATGGGCCCTCTCGGTCAGCAATTTGCCACTAACCAACAGGGGCCGGTCGACCAGTAGGGCCCACATGCCAACATCGTGAGCTGCTCCGGTCAAGGCAACTCAGGCTCTCCAGGTCAGGCCCCAACTACGCTGCTCCTCCATCGGCCGGTAGGGCTCACCCATTCGAACGCTGTGTGCTCCCGTTGAGTATCGGTTCAAGCCCTCCTGACCGGGCGCCCAAATCTTGTAAATTCATACCAGCAGCCGGTAGGGCTGATACCAAAAACCTCTCCCATCGGAGAACGTAGGCTCTCCAGGCCGGCTAACCAAGCGACTTCTCTCAAACAACAGCCCCTGCCAGATCTCAGCGCTTTGGGGGTTCCTTAGTCCGGCGGCTGTCCTACACTCTAGGGCTGCACTGAAAAGCTACGCAATTTCACGTTCAAAATCGCATTCGATTTTGAACGCGAAATTGCGTAGCTTTTTAGTGATCTACGGCTCAGTGTTTTAAATACCGCGCCATCTGAACGCACGTGATGGAGATTTACTACTAATCACAGACCCGGCTTTACTGATGAGATACGCATGACAATCGCATGCGATTTATCTTGCAGCCCTACTTCACTCCATTGCTTATTTGGGGGTACTCTAGGTTCGGGCCATTCCCGAGCTCGGAGCCCTTACCTGGACAGCATGCCAAACACGCATTACATACTCCAGCTAATTATATGTAAGTGTGAACTCCTGAAATTATGTTTTATTAACAAAGTTCGGGAGGAGCGCGTCAGATACTTAGCCTAATTAACACAAGAACACACTCAAGTTAATCTACGCCATGTATAAATACAGCTGACTTACCTCTCTACCCATTTGACAGTTTATCAGCATCCCTCCACCACCCCATCTCCTCACTCCGAGTTCTTTATATACGGGGGGTACTCTAGGTTCGGGCCATTCCCGAGCTCGGAGCCCTTCCCTGGACAGCACGCCAAACACGCATTACATACTCCAGCAAATTATATGTAAGTGTGAACTCCTGAAATGTATATTATTACAATAACTTTCTTCCCAGGCATGCACAAATGGCTCGATTAGTTCCAAGTTTGATGAAGGTCCGATATGCCCTTGATATGCACTTGTCTATGCCGTTCAAAAGCTTGGGAGTGCCAGGATTATTTTTAATATAACTCCTGAAAGAAGGAAGTCATATACACCTAGGATGCATGGAGGGTGAGTAAATAATACACTACAGTAGTGTTGGTTCCTATCATCAGCCTGCAAAATCGGCAAAACATGATATAATCATTATTGTGCTAATTTATTTAATTATTAACCTGCCTGAAACCAGCTCATCACTCTAGTCAATGCTTGTGTTTACATCAGCCGCTGCACTGCATGTGTTTCGACCCTCTGTACTGCACACGTCAACACCGCGGCTCCAGCACGGCTACCGGAGCAGTTCGCGGACACTTTAGTCAATGCTCGTGTTTTTTTAAATATATTTCCCTTAGGAGTGGACTTGTTAGGAGTAGATTTGTAACTTCGTAGAAGTTTTTTATGCCCAAACATACAAACCACACACTGGCTAAAATTCAAAAAGTGAAAAAGCATAATAGGACCCCTTTTACTAATTCTTACCAATGAACATTATTGTGAAGTGTTACCAATATTTTAAAAGAACTTTTAAGTCTGTAATAATGGCAAAGATAATTTTATTGAACAAATAAGGAAAATGATCATGCAGTTAAATATTCATTGCTGGCTGATGTTGATCAAAATCTCTAGCGTGAGCCATTGTGCATCATTAAAGGAACACTCCACTTTTTTTTGGAAATAGGCTCATTTTACTATTTTGAAATCCATTCAGCCATTCTCCGGGTTCTGGCAATATCACTTTTAGCATAGCTTAGCATAGATCATTGAATCCTATTAGACCAATAGCATCGCGTTCAAAAAT
Source organism: Garra rufa (assembly GCF_049309525.1). Taxonomy (NCBI): domain Eukaryota; kingdom Metazoa; phylum Chordata; class Actinopteri; order Cypriniformes; family Cyprinidae; genus Garra; species Garra rufa. The sequence continues at coordinate 52,392,654 of NC_133363.1, forward strand.
GACCAACGAGTTTCAATATTTGTCCCATTTAAAACTTGACTCTTCTGTATTTATATTGTTTACTAAGACCGGCGGAAAATGTAAAGCTGCGAATTTCTAGGCCGATTAGATTAGGAACTACACTTCCATTCCGGCGTAATAGTCAAGAAAGTTTGCTGCCGTAACATGGCCGAAGCAGGTGCAGGTGCAGGTCCAAAAAAAGTGGAGTGTTCCTTTAATGTGAATATCTTTCAAATTATGTTTTCACTTAAGACTATTCAAAAGCAGGAAAGCTGTGACTGTAGCCTTCGTTGACACATTCTCAGTGTATGTGGTGTTGCTTTTGTATCATACCACATATGTCATAACACTAATTTGTTACCACACCTCTCAGAATACTTCTAATGTTACAGACCAGTAAGAAAGAGACAGCCCTGACCATCTCTGGCTCTTCCCCTTCTTGTGTAATATTGCAGAATGTTTTTCCTCTGTAAGTGCCAAATGAAAGTAAAGTTAATTGATAGGTAAAATACAAATCATTCCACAAACAATAGGTCAAACTATGGCAAATCTGTTGACGAGTACTTTAAAAACACAAATTTAGATGCAAAACTAAGTGATTTGCCTTTGAATGTATTGAGGGTGAGTAAATGTCCTACAGTATGTGACTGATTTTCATTTGCTTTGCATCATACAATGTCTATTGTAACATTATTAAAACCATGCAGAGATAATAAGAAATGAAAACCATGAAGAGACAAGGTTAAGTGCTTCAAAAGACTTAAAATGTAAAAGAAAGTGTGACTAAAACTCTGCCCTTGTTTCTAAAATGACCTGAGATGCAAATCAGAAAATGCAAATATATTGTTAACCTTCAAACTAACTGAAAGACAAAATAAATTCAATTTGACAGGTAAAATGTTGCTACATATGCAGAAACAAGATTTGTTTAGTCTGAATATGACATTGGGAAGGTGACAAAACTCTCTAGAAATATAATCAGCACATCTGCACTGGCAAACTGATTTAAACTTACTTTTCTTGACATATTCTTGAGTAGACCTACTGACAGCTTACAGATAGCAGTGTTAACAACAGATTACACGTCACACATGCTGACAAACGAAGGAGCTATTTTACAGTTCTATTTACTAAAAAAGTATGTATTTGAGTCTCATATTTACCAACAATACATGGATTACGATACATTCATTCAAATGCGCTTCAGCAGGAAGGAAAAGCTGCATTCTCGCAATTTGCCAGTAGAGGGCATACAATAACAGGCTGCATACAATACAAACCAATCTCATTCTTTCATAAATATATACTTGCAATATTTTCCCAGTTGTTTAGTCACAGTTAACCTCCTAACATTCTGACATTAACAATATCACAATGTATTTATCTGCGTCTTATGGGGCAGAAATAAAATCTGAGTGAACTACTTTTTTGACAGAATTGACAGTAGAAAAACAAAACTGACAAAAACAAATGTTATAGGTCCTAAAAAAATTCAAATACAGTCAGGGAAATAAAATACAAGAGAAACTAATAACATTAGTCAGTGTTGGGTAAGTTATTCTAAAACGTAATTAATTACTAGTAGCCACTAATTACATCTTCAGTGTAATTAGAGCAAATGTTACATTAAATTACATTACATTAGATGTTGAGGAGGTATGATGTAAATTAAAATTTCAGCTCTGCATGAGAGACTAAAAGAAACAAAACATGTGTGTGAATATGAGCAGGATAACTGAGAAAGAAAAACTAATCATTTGTTTGCATTTGTGTGGAGCCTCAAAAGGACAGAGCGCTCCAAAATGAAAATAAAAATAAAAATCACCCTCATGTTATTTTAAAACTGTATGACTTTCTTCTTATGACTTTAAAAAAGACAAAAATCATTCTTTCCTCTTACAGGCCTTATAAGAAAAACTCATCTTTTGTTCGCATTTGTGTGGAGCCTCAAAAGGACAGTGCAGTCCAAAATGAAAAAAAAAAAAAAAAAATTATATTCACCCTCATGTTATTTTAAAACTGTATGACTTTCTTCTTATGACTTTAAAAAAGACAAAAAACATTCAAATTATCTTTCATGTTTCACATCGATATTTTAAATGCTATGATGGTGAGTAAATTATTCCTTCAAGGGTGTGCAAAAAGCATGGGAAGAAATGTAAATTAAAGAGGCAAATCAGATGTGCAAATAAATTGTAATCTTGTCCCTGAGGAAGAAAACAAATACATTGGATTATATTGTTTTTTTTTTCAGCTTTCGATTCTCCATTTACCCACACCATTGTATAAAAAACTTCTTCAGCTGGTTCAATTTCTGTCAAAACTGTAAACGTTTTTAAAATTCACATTTACAATTCATTTAAAGATTGAAATGTTATTACAATATTTGTAATACCTACTCTGATTTCTCTGGTTTTATTCCAAACTCTAAGACATTGATTAATGACAGGGCACAGGGGCTCTCTTTGCTCTTACAGGCCTTGTATCCAGCCTAAAGTCCTAAAAAACTGGAATATCATAAAAATACCTCCGATATAAAGTGCCACTGAAGTGACAAGACTCTTCTCAAAAAAAGAAATATCTGACTGTAAGTTTCAATATAGGCAAAGCAAGTGTAAGCTTGAAATCCCCCAACTGAAGATGTGAATGTCAAGTATTACATAACCAAATATTACTCTGACAAAAAGACCCACATGAGAAAACTAGCTTTAAACAAGGGAGGAAGAATGAAGGAAGTTTTCTCAACACCTGTAACACATTAGAGTTTTTTTAATGTTCTGAATGTCTGAATAAACAGAATTCCATCTGTATTGTAGAGGGAAAAAATCACCTAAAAATGAAAATTCTGTCATGTACTCTCATCTTCTTTGAAACCCAGGCCTCATGACTTTCTTGCTCAAAAAGGTTGTGGAATATAGTGTATGAGATTTATTAATGATTTAATGTATGATGCTATGATGATTTTGGAAACTTAACAGCTCAGTGTAAACATTCTTATACCTTTTTTATTAACACATGACAGAAACGTGAGAAGGAATTTGGATTGATGAGGGAGAGTAAACAATGATACAATTATTACTTTAAGTCTGCATGTAAAAAAGGCAGTTTTTAAGAAAAGTGTGACCCGTCTACTCATAACAACTATTAAACTGTGGTTGTTTTTTTTCTCAGCATGTAAGTGCCTAAACATGCACTTACATAACAGTTGATAGTTGTGTCTTTGTGTAGATTTGCTTTTAGACATTTATATGAGGATTTTCCACACAAACGAAAGTACATCACAAAATTTGCCAGGCAAATCAGACTTATTAAATATCTAGTCTTCTGCTTTTTTTTGTTTTTTGTTTTTTTTTTAAATAAATGCTGTCACACTGATTGTATTATTGGTTCCTATATGATCATTTTCTCCAAATTTCTAATTTGTTAGTCAATTAAAAGTCTCTGCTAAATATGTAAATAATTATATTATTAGTCATATAATTTAATTGTATTGCAAATGTAAATGTCATGATTGGTGCTAATAAAGCTCATGAAGATGAGTATACCTCTAGACTTAAATAGACTTAAAATTAACAAAGATACTGGAGACAGGAATTAATTACAAGCCAGCATAAACAAGAAACGACAAACACTGAGGGAGAACCTGAGACACATCGAACAGAATTAACTAATAATCGCAATTAGGGCACAGCGAGCAGAACTAAAAACACAATGAAAAAAGAACATTAGACATGTAACACTAAATGTGACCCTGGACCACAAAACCGTGGCATGGGTGTATACTTGTAGCCAAAAATACATTGTATGGGTCAAAATTGATTTTTCTTTTATGACAAAAATCATTAGGATATTAATCGTGTTTCATGAAGATATTTTGTAAATTTCCTACCATGAATATATCAAAACTTTTTTTGCACCCTCAGATTCCAGATTTTCAAATAGTTGTATCTCAGCCAAATATTGTCCTATCCTAACAAACCATACATCAGTGGAAAGCTTATTAATTCTGTTTTATTCAGTTTTCATGATGTATATATCTCAATTTAAAAAAAGAAAAAAAAAAAAGAAAGACCCTTATGATTGTTTTTGTGGTCCAGAGTCACCAATTATTACAGTTTACACGTTTTATTCACACTTGTAAATAAACTATTTAAATCAAATTCAGCTATTTTAATAAAAAAAAACAGCATAAATGCTGAAATGCAAAAAAAAAAAAAATTATAAGTGTCATTCTATTGCAAGAAATTAATAATAATAATAATAATAAAAAAAACTAAAACAAAGGTTTTGTATGAGCCAAGCTTCAAACACAAGTTCCCTCTGCAGTGTGTTGGGAAACCCAAATGTTTTAGATCTGCCCTCTGACGTCAGAGGGGGAGTTCTGTGAACGGAACTTCCTCACACATTTGATTTTACCCTTAATGTCTTGTTTTGTCTCATCACTACGGAAGCTTGGGAGGAATGAGGTAAATATCAGTATCGTTGAATCGGCTATATTGTTGACATCATTCGGAGGTCATTCATGTCGATCGTTATCGCGCAGCATCACCCAAAACATTATGTCCTAAAAATGCACATGTGGCTTTTTCTGCTGTTTCATGTAGTCGCTGTCGCTTTCCCAGGTTTTCCGTTACTACAATGCAAGTGTAGCTTTGTAAAACATGGAAAAAGAAAGTAAAACAACATGCCACACTCTGAAAGTTTTTGGGAGTGTTGACCCAAAACTGAGCTCAGTTTAATGGAACTCTCTGCGTTCTTAACCGCAACGTTGAAAACGGTTAATGTTCAGGTGGAATGAAAGCACGCGTCCTGTTGAAGGACACAGAGCGAACGGTAACGTTAAAGTTAGTTTTAGGTTCTGTTAGACTGTCGGGAGATCATAAGTGATAAAAGCTAGTGAGTATGGTTTTGGTCAATATTTTTCGTTTTTGTTTCTAGAGTAAACGGTAGTTTTTTGGGGATTTGAGTGGAGCGGAGGAGGTAGGCTATAAGAGATCCACACCCCATTTTTAGAGTTTTTCCTACTTTTCCACATTTAAGGAAGTTAAAACAAACAGTTGGGCTAGTTAAGCTTCTGTTTATGTGAAATACATATAAACATTTCAACATTGTTTTCAAGCGAGATTTCACAATTCAGAATAGTTAATTTACGATCGTCTGAGGTAGCCATAGTAACTCGTTTCAACGGTCATCACCAGTATTGTAAATCCTCGGAAAGTTTTGAAAGTGGGCATAACACACACAGTTTCTCCCAATCTCATGTTAATCTTAAGTACCTATAGATCAGTACTGCATCCTTCATATCTCCAAAAAGTCTTTAGTTTGATCATATTTACAAAAGAAAGATACAACTTTACGATTCTCTCCGAAAACAGCCGACCTCCGTGGGCGGAGCTAAAGATTGACAGCGCCGATTGCCAACAAAATACAGACCTTTGTTGCGGTTTCACTTACCAGCTGCAGTTCCGAATCGGATGGACCGCTCCATCTTTCAGTATCAAACGATGTGCAAATTCAGCGGTGAACTGGGCCTTGTTTATAAAACGTTCGTCAACAAACACACTTGCAAAACTCAGTTTCTATTCCGGTAAAACAAACAGTGAATACTGTTCACGTAAAGCTGGGTTCTTCGGGAAGCTGAGCACAGTTATCTTTGCCTTACAACCAAAACAACACTTATTTAGCGACATTCTTCCCGAGTGAGTCCCGTACAGCAGTGCAGTCGAATAACGCTTTTTGATGAGCACACTCTTGCTTCTGCTCTGATCAACGTGTGCGCGGGCGCGCTCTTCCGGGAGAAATGCCCATACAAGGAGCTCCATCCGTCGTACAGCTCCGACCGGAATCTAACAATGAAATTACTTTTTCTACCTATTAGATTGTGTTTTTTAACGTCTACACCTACCCCAGCCCTAAACTTAGCCCTTACTATAATAAAAAAAAACAGTATTATTGTTGTACAGTGTGATAAAATATAACGTTAGATTGATGTGCGCATGCCCAGTAGCGAGATCTGTCTCACTTCTAGTCTAAACCAAAAATCTTTCCGAAACTTGTAAGAAACACGGAAGTGTGTATTTGGCACAGAAATACTTAAATGTTCAAATCGTTATTTGAAACCTTGGCCATGTTTAGAATGAGAATCCAAATCTTCAACAGTGTAAAAAACTTTATGCTTTAATGCAGCGTGTATGGGAAGGACGGTAAATTTGACATGGTTCTCTCTTGTGACTGCCGTTATCAGTCTCTCCCATTTTTTTGAAAACACTATTGTGGAGTTTTTCTTTTGCTATCTGAGCAAATGGGAATGCAAAAAATATATTTGTGGTACTCAGTGTTGGGGGTAAGGCGAGTTACGTAATCAGATAACTTTTTTCACGTAACTAGTAAAGTAATGCATTACTTTTTAATTTTCAAGAAAATATCTGAGTTACTTTTTCAAAAAAATATCGCCACTTTCCCTCCATTTAACTTATTCACGATTTCTTTTAATATGGGGAGAGAAGAGCTTTCAATCAATAAATGGAGGGAAAGTGTAACATTGTTACTTTAGTTATAAAATAAATGTGAACATGCATTTATTCGTCTCACTCACAAAAAACATTCAATATTTCTTAAATTGAATAAAAACAGTGAAATACAACTCAGAATATGACGGCTTTTACATTTGACAAAAACAAAACTTTTTATATTAAAAACAAACAAGCCCTGCCCAGATTTAAAAAGTAACGCAAAAGTAACTTTTACCCAACACTGGTGGTATTTAATGCTAAATTATACCCAACCTAGACGATTTTATGCTACTGAGAAACACAGAAATGGGAAAAAGGTCTATGTTACTTTTTTATAAAGTAAAGTTTGAGAGAAAAAGAAGAACAAGTAGAGAAATCAAATAAATAATGAATAATTTACTGCCATTGTGTGAATAATTTGTAATCATGTAATCCATAAAGTAAGTAACTGTAAAAAGTAATATATTCTAATTACAAGTACTGTACATTTTTGGAATCTGGTTACATCATCCAGATCACACGTTGCATGTAATCAGTACCTATTTGCAAAAGGGCTATCCACCTTTTTCTTCTCGTAATTTTATGGGTCTGGCTTTCAGTCTCTTCTATGTACAGCTATGTTTAGCTGTACAAAAGAGCAAATTGGTATGTCTTACCTTATTATTTTAATATATTATCTTAATTATGAACACACTGGTTCGTAGTGCGAACAGATTTACCGTTTACTATATTGTTATTCTTCTTGATATTTTCCTATAGCAGATAATGAACCGGAAGTCTCCCCTGTAAACTTACTAAGAAAAAGGTGGATATTTATGATTTCTTTTCATATGCTGCATAACTACTTGCAAATATGATCTTTTGCAGGTTTAGCCTCAGTCTCACATATCTCTTTTCATACAACCTGCTTCAGTTCTGTGGACACACATGGATTTTCGCAAACATGACAGCCAGATTTCTCTCTTTTGGGGAAGGTAAGCAACAGTTTGCTTCTGAAGTGTCTGCTTATGTAAATAATCTGGGATGTTAAACTCACAGTTTATTTACTTCTCTACCATTACCCAAGATGTTGTAGAGAAATACTCAAGTGGCTGTTAAGAGTTGTGTAACCACCAAAGCAGAGCACTCTTATGAAAGAGCTCTTGACTTCCACACATATTATTTTAATGGATATAATCAAGTAATTTTCCTACTTGGAGTTAGACTTTTCTTAAAGATTGCTGTTTTATTGCACTAATTAATCAACTAATTTCTGATAACTTGTGTTCTGTTTTTAGATGCCCAGGCTGGCACCTTCTATTTTGTGGGCGTTATGATGGGTGCATGTCAGCTTCTGTCTTTGTTAGAACTGTTTCATATTGCAGATGGTTTTGAAGAGTGCAGACTTTTCCCTCGGTTTATGCAGGTAAAATATAAAGACCATATTTACAGCACGAATGTACAAACCTTGAATCTATCTACTGCATCTAAGAAATGTACAAAGGAGCTTGAATATTTTTCTCTCTCTCTCACTTGGTTTTAAAAATCTAGTTCCTGTTTTTTGTGCTGTTACAAAATATTTCCTCAACTCTGGCCGCAAATTATTTTTATTATTACTCAGACGGAAGTGCGTGTGCTTTGGTGCATGGTAGTACATTTTTTAAAAAAGAGCTTTAGGGCTCTACAGTTTTTAAGCTACTTGAGTTGTATTCACCTTTATTGTTCATTAATGCACTTTTCCATTTACAGATCATGGAGAGAAATGTCCTTCTGTTTCTTCTTGTCAGTCTGGAGGAGTTTCAGAGTAAACCGATTGTGTGTGTGCAGTTTTATCTGTGGAATATACTGGGCTTGCTAAGGTTTGAGTCTTTTATGTTTGCATGCAGGCCTCTATGAGTAATTCTCAAGGTCATCTTCACTTTATATTAACATATATAAAAACCTACCAATTTACTGTGGCATCAATAAAGGACTTTTAAGAGTGTCTTGAAGACCTGATGTAGGTTTTTGAGCAGAGGCAGAGCATTCTGTCTAATATTTTGGTCTATGATATTTTGATTTGTTTTTTTTCTTCCAGGTATCCGCATAGGTTATTCTGCCTTATAGGCACACCGCATTTTAAAATGCTATGGCTGCAACAAACACTATCAATCCCAGTGTATTTGCTGTCTGCTGTCACAGAAGGTACAATATGATTATGATTAAATTTATTATGATTTAATATTTCCTAAAGTTGTTGTAGGATCAGTTAGCTTTGATAATTTAGAATATAACAGTCAAATATGTACAGTAAGGTTTTTAATGTTTTTTAAAGAAGTCTCTTCTGCTCACCAAACCTACATTTATTTTAATCCAAAGTACAGCAAAACCAGCACAATTTTAAAATATTTGTAATATTTAAAATTTCTCTGTTTTCTATTTGAATATATTTTAAGATGTAATTTATTCCTGTGATCAGAGCTAAATTTTTTGCCTCATTACTCCAGTCTTCAGTGTCATTCTAATATACTGTAATATTATACACATAGATATATGTAGGGTAAAATAATAAAAATAACAATACCTCTTATGAAGTTCAGATATTCTCATAGAACAAAAAAGAAATGCTCTCATTTGTACAACAATAGATAAAAATGAAGTTTTAAACCTTTCTTAACTTTTTCAACACCTGAAAAGGTTGAGAATATCCTTTGGATTTTGTCCAGCTTTAGACAAATAGTGTATAATTTTGAAAGGGATTATTAAAGAAAAAAATCTATTCTAAATTTCATAACGTGAAACTATGTGCTAAGACTAGTTTATTTATGTTTTGTGAAATATGAAATTTGGCTGAATTCATAGGAGATTTTACTATATATATACAATAGTATGCATGTAAATCATGATATATTTCTAAATACTTTTTCAAATAAACTAATGTATGTTTCACTGGTTTTAACTTTGCTCTACTCTTTAATCTGAAAACTTTGTTTTGACATGGTAAATCTAAAATTGCTGCACAGACTGTTATCACAGCCTTGTCTGGGCCTGCACAAATTGTCTTAAGAATTTCATTTTAATTTAAAAGATCTGAGCCAGCCGGAAGTGAGTTAGCACACTTGTCTTATGGAGAATATGCCGATGTCAAATAGCTTCAGAGGTTAGTCAGGAAATGTGTTGAGAAAGACCGATCATGCTGCAGCATGCTCAACTGTGATAAAGAGTCACAGCTTATTTCATTCAACATTACAGAAAACTAAAAAAAAAACTAAATCGAGCCTCAATAGGGCAAAATATTTTGGTCAGCTTTCTGTCACTAACCACATTCTCTTTTTGTCCTCTTTCTATTATTTTAGGAATAAGCATTTCACACATGTTGCCATACTTGTCTGAGTCTGAAGGAATGGATTCAGACCAGCTAAAAGTACCTGCATCAAAGTACATTAATTCTCCATACATTCTTATGGGCTGGTTACTTCTTCTTGTGTTAGGTAAACTAATGTGATATGCCTTAAAAACCGTACAAACATCTGAATTTCAGTGTATTTCAAACAAATGATCAGACTAAGTGACATTTTGTTTTGCAATATCAAGATTTTTCCAGTTACTTTTAACAAATTGGAAATGTCCACTAATCTTTTACTAGAAAATGTCAAAATACTAAGATAACAAAATATGGTGGTATTTTTTAAATCAAATTTAATTCCATTTATACATTCTAGTGTGGCTGAAGTATCTAAATACTGTTTTTTCATCCATAAAGTCATGTACATTTTCATGAAGCATGAGTATTTCAGCTGATTGTCTTCATTTCTGTTTTGAAGGATCCAGTTTAACATTAATACTCTTGCTGAAAGAAAGAAAGGAGAATCTGGAAAGCTGGGATAAGAAACTGAAGAAAGACTAACCCAGAGAAATGATCAGCACAGGTTCTCCCATTCACCAAAGCCAAATATTTTAATCTTAGGAGTATTATGTTGAAGGTGGAGTGGCCTGTCAAAATACAATTCTGTTTGTTTGTTTAATGTTACAGTTGTGAGTATTTAATCATGTTATTGGTTACAGCACAAATAAATGTTAACAAAAAAAATACAAGCTTTACATTTCTGTTTTTTTAAACCATCACCTTCGCACAACATACACATGCCATATTTTGATTACTAATATTCCTGTAGGTATGCATTTGAATAAGTTATAGTTTATATGTTTATAGATATAAAACACACAAATGAACTGTGTTTAAAAAAACGCTGCCAGCCTAAAAGCATCTTCTATCTTAAAGTGAACTACAGAAATTGGATGCATTATTGATAGGCTACCATACTCAGCATTAACTTTATCAGCATGAACAGTGTTTCTGGACTTTAGACTACAAGAAACCATGGCCAAATAGAATAATATCTCTATTTTAATTTATATTTAAAATAGTTTTTGCTCACAGATTATTACTAAAACTATCACACAATATCTGATACAAGAGTGTTGCTAAAAAGGATGCTTTACGCATTACACAGGTGAAAATGTTGGCAGGGGTGCACATATGTTATTAAATATAACTATAAAGTATAAGATAATTAATAGAAATAATAGTCTTACTACACTTTATTTGGTTGATTTTTTAAATAAAATAAATAAAATGAAAAGTGAGTATTACATAACAATAAAATTATTTTAAAGTACACTTTTAATATTAATGTTAATATTTACATTTTCTTTTTCAACCCCCCCCCCCAATATATATATATATATATATATATATTTGGCAGGTTTCTGGTAATTAAATGCATGTGCTGTCTGTTTTACCAGTCACAGTTTTGCATTTTGCTCTAAAACCAGCAGCGCATAGCCTAGATTTATGCCTTCAGTTCAAATGGAAATCTTATACAGTATTACAGTTTGTCGATCGATGATCGTGTATTAACAGCTGTCAACCATGTCGGCACGAAAATGAGAGACTTATTTACTTATTTACCCAGCACATTTTTTTTTTCTCTTTTGGTAGCGTGTGTCACCACTTATATGCACACCTGCATATTGGCATGCATTTTACATGAATGTCACAAGCTACAGTACTTTCTGTCTGTCTGAAGCTGGCTATAGATTGAGAAAAACATTGTCACTGAGTTTTATTTCATCATGATGCTCAGCCATTAAAAGCAAAGCAAAGAAAGTAAAAGTTTCTGGAAAAGACACCTAAAGAAACTCCCCGTTTTACGATTAAATGTTTCAATCTTCCCATTTCTTCTTGACACAGAGAAAGTTGAGTCTTTGCTCACAGTCTGTGGGTTTACAAACCTTCTGTGTTCTGTCATAAGCCCCACAGCGCTGGTTCAGGTCAGGACACTGGGGCTCTCCATCCGAAGACCAGACATTGTAATCAAAACTGGCTCCGTTTACCCAAAACCAACCACCAGCTAGAAAGCGTAGACCGGTCCACACTTCATCAGTATCAGCTGCTGTGCTATTAATCATCACTTCTTCCATAATGTCTTCTGAGTTAATTATGGCCAGGTCAATGTAGTTTTTTCTGCAGTATTCCAAGGCCTCTTCCCATGTGCTTCTCTGATGCACCACAATCAGCTCATAGACCTTCATACAATAAAACTGTAAATTTTCAGAGCAGAATTTGTCATACAGAGTCAATTTGTTTTTATTCAGAGCAGCACATTGTTGAATATAATTATCAGGTTCTCCTGGCTCCCAAAATGTAATCGATGCTTTCCCGCCTTCGGACCAAATCCATTTGGTAAGGTCTGCGCTGTCTCTCTGAACTCCAATCCAAAACATTTGCCCTGTAATTAAAGAATTGTAAGATAAAGCCTGTAAATCTTTCTTTCTGACAGTGGACAGGTCATCATAGTACTGTCTGCAGTACTGCTGTGCATCGTCCCACGACAAAGTCTTGTTCACGAAATAGTGATATCTGTAGACGCTGACATTCTGCCCAAAGAGGCTCAAAAAAAGCAGCAGAGTGACTGAAGCCTTCATGTCCATCTGGATGATCTTCAGTGCAGCAGCAGAATTCTGACAGAATGTGGTATTCTTCAGTTATTTTAGGATATTGTTGACTTGTTACCACACCTTTTCACAAATTTCTGGCACAAACAGACCAATGAAAACCTGGACCACTCCGACATTGAGAGTCACCTTGACGTGTTCGGTTCTTCAGTCATTACATAAACAAATGTATTTTCTTTAAATGCCAACTTAAGGCAAATCAGATGCTCAAAGACACAACATACATGGAAACATTTAAAGCAGTTAAGTTATATGACATTGGGAATGTTTGGAAGAAGCAAAAAATATTAATTTTTACTTCTAAAATCCAGATATCATCACCTATTCAATTCTTCACTACAAGATACATGTGTGAGTTTAAACTCACAATTCTTACATTTTTTTTTGTTGCAAATTGCAAGTTATGATGTCCATTTCTGAGGACAAAAAGACTGTTTATAGAATTGCGAGTTTCTCACAATTCTGTCTTAATAACACGCAATTGCGAGTTTATATCACACAATTCGGACTTCATTTCTCAGAATTGCTAGTTTATATCTCGCAGTTCTGCTTTTGTAACTCACAATTGCCAGTTTATCTAACAATTCTCACTTTTTTTCTTGCAATTGTGAGTTTGTATCATGCAATTCTGACTTTATAACGCACAATTGTGAGTTTGTATCTCACAATTCTGAATAAAAAGGCAGAATTCCGAGTTTGTATCACACAATTGTGAGAAAAGAAGTTAGAATTGTGAGAAGCCGCAATAACTTTTTTTTTTAATTCAGTGGCGGGAAAAGGCTTAATAAAGAGGCAGAGGCTCTGTAAGGTTCAAAAATAAAATAATTGTAATAATAGTAATAAATCTAACAGAAAACCCCAATATAATCAGCTAGAGACTACCAGACAAATGGAGTAAATTTGCTTCAGCGTATTATAGGCATGGTTGCCTTTCTCCGACAAATTTGATGATTCACCCTATGTACAAAGTGTGAAAACTTTCAGATTAGCTGCAAGGATATGTGAGGTGTGAACTTGCACTTCAAGTCTCGCACAGGGCTAAACAGAGTTTGGATTTTTACTGGGCAACTTTTTTATATGTGCCAGAAATCCTCCCTGCAAAGTCATGCTTCTTCCAAAACACATGAACGTGCACAGGCAGACTAGAGGCTAAGCAGCAACACGAAGAGAGATGTTGCTAACATAAAATAAATCATACTTTTTTGATGTTCCTGCTCTGAAGAACAGAGTTTGCTGACTTTAACATTGCGCTTACATTGTAAATCTAAAACTGTTGCACAAAACCTTGCCACAGCCTTGTCTGGGCCTGCACAAACTGTCTTAAGAACTTAATTTAATATTGAAAGCTGATCTGAGCCAGCTGGAAGTGAGTTAGCACACTTGTCTTATGGAAAATGTAAGGGAAAATGTACATCCAGCCAGTTGCTATTGCAGAATAAAGTATACAATCCCATCTTATACCATATCACATCTTATATTTTAACGCAAAGCTTTGCAGAAAGCAGTTGCTAGCAAGTGGCAAGTTCAAACCACATAATTAATAACGGTGATTGAAGACATTGATCCGCGATACCAGAATGACATAATTAAATAATTGTACACAGAATATTGATTTGAGTTGAAATATTTTATTAGCCAACCAAACACAAAGTTTGTTAGTAAGCGAATAGCGCCAACTGCAGTTACCCAGATGAGCTTGTGTGTTATTAGTTTTTACTAATTATCAATTTAAAAATATCACGCTGGAGAATGTTCAAGTGAAAAAGAGTCATTAGGGCAAAATATTTTGGCCAACTTTCAATCACTAAGCACATTTTCTTTTAGTCCTCTTTCTATTATTTTAGAACTAAGCATTTCACATATGTTGCCATACTTGTCCAGTCTGAAGGAATAGATTCAGTCCAGCTAAAAGTACCTGCATCAAAATACATTTATTTCCCAGTTACTTTTAACTAAAAGTAACCACAGATGTAGTTTATCACATTAACTATGAACACGTTCCCCTCTAATCTTTAATGTAAAAATACTAAAATAACAAAATATGGTGGTATTTTTTATCTAATGCAATGACATTCAATTATCAACATACTTTTATGACCACAGTTTTTTTGTTTGTTTTACATTTGCCCACTATCTAACAACTACATGCATAAAGTCATGTACATTTTCATTAGGCATGAGTGTTTCAGCTGAGTGTCTTCATCTCTCTGTTTTGAAGAATCTAGTTTTAACACTAATACTCTTGATGAAGGAAAGGAAGGAGAATCTGGAGAGCTGGGATAAGAAACTGAAGAAAGATTAACCCAGAGAAATTATCAGTACAGTTCTTCCCATTCACCAAAGCCAAATATCTTAATCTTAGGAGTATTATGTTTAAGGCAGTGCCTTGCTGAACTGTGGAAACACAACCATGTTTGTTCATTTAATGGTACAATTGTAAATATTTAAACATGATATTGGTTACAGCACAAATACATTTTAACTAAAAAAGGCACATGCTTTAACTGAAACACAAGCTACACATTTCTGCTTTTTTAAACCATCAAGATCATTTTCAAGAACTACTTCTGATCAAATGTCAATTTCTAAGTACCACCTATGCTCTTAAAAATAAAGGTGCTTCACAATGCCATAGAAGAACCTTTTTTAGTCTAAATGGTTCCACAAAGAACTTTTAACATCTGAAGAACCTTTCTGTTTCACAAAAGGTTCTTTGCGGCAAAAGAAGGTTCTTCAGATTATAAAAAGGTAAAAAACAAAACAAAAAAAAAAACCGGATGGTTCTTTAAAGAACCTTTGACTGAATGGTTCTTTGTAGAACCAAAAAATGGTTCTTCTATGGCACTGCTGTGAAGAACCTTTTAAAGCACCTTTATTTTTAAGAATGTAGTCACAACAACCTTTCTTTTTTATTGTGTTTAAGCACAGGATGCACAACATACACATGCTATATTTCGATTAATAATATGTAGGTACAGTATGCATTTGAACTGTTTTTACAAAATGTAGCGAGCCTTAAAACATCTGTCTATCTTGAAGTGCACTGCAGAGATTGGATACATTATTGATTTGCTAGCATACTCAGCATTCAGTTGATTAACATTAACAGTGTTTTTTCACTCTGTTACTCCAAGAAAGCAATTATATGGTGTCAGAACTTCTAGATGCTTACCAATACTTCCACCAATTAAATGATTCCAAAAGAACATAAATCAGATATAACATAGTATAAAAGTACATACTAAAAAGTATTGAAAATTGACAAATAAAAAAAATGTTACAAGAGTGTTGCTAAAAGGGATGTATTACGCATTACACAGGTGAAAATGTTGGCAGGGGCGCACATACTTTTTTTTGGGTCTGATTCTCATAAGAGCACCTGGAGATTTGGTTCGGTACTCACTGCACATAGTGTGACCCGAATGAAGTGCATCACTGAATGAAATGTCACAGTTCCAGCACTGCGTAGCCTAGATTTATCCTTCCAGTTCAAATGGAAATCTTACACAGTATTACAGTCAGTCGATGTAAAACGGTGATTGTGCATTAACAGCTGTCAACCATGTCGGCACGCAAATGACCGACTTATTTACCCAGTGCATTTTTTATTTTGATTGCACATACCTGCGCACCACTTATGTGCACACCTGCATATCGGCATGCATTTTACATAAATGTCACAAGCTACAGTACCTTCTATCTGGCAAACGCTGGCTATAGATTTAGAAAAAAACATAATGTCACAGAGTTTGATTTTCAGCCATTGCCAAAAGCAATGCAAATAAAGTAAAAGTTTCTGAAAAGGACACTTCTGGAAACTCCCCATAGTGTTGCATCTGCTGACCTTCTGAAGATGAATCGATTCACTCTTTTTATTTCTCCTTGACACAGAGAAAGTTGAGTCTCCGCTCACAGTCTGTGGGTTTACAAACCTTCTGTGTTCTGTCATAAACCCCACAGCGCTGGTTCATGGCTGGGCACTGGGGCTCACCATCCGAAGACCAGACATTGTAATCAAAGGCGACTCCGTTTACCCAAAACCAACCTCCAGCTAGAAAGCGTAGACCGGTCCACATTTCATCTGTATCAGCTGCTGCGCTATTAATCATCACTTCTTCCATAATGTCTTCTGAGTTTATTATGGCCAGGTCAGTGTAGTTTTTTCTGCAGTATTCCAAGGCCTCTTCCCATGTGCTTCTCTGATGCACCACAATCAGCTCATAGACCTTCATACAATAAAATCGTAGATTGCTCGAGCATGCTCCATCATACAGTGTCATTGAGTTTTTATTGACAGCCCCACATTTGTCATTAACATCATTAGGTTGTCCTGGCTCCCAAAATGTAATTGTTGCTTCTCTGCCTTCGGACCACATCCATTTGTTGTTGTCTATACTGTCTCTCTGAACTCCAATCCAAAAAAAATTCTCTCTTATTTGAGAATTGTAAGATAAAGCCTGTAAATCTTTCTCTCTGACAGTGGACAGGTCATCATAGTGCTGTCTGCAGTGCTGCTGCGCCTCTTGCCACGACGAAGTCTGATCCACAAAAAAGTGATGTCTGTAGATGCTGACATTCAGCCCAAAGAGTCTCAAAAAAAAGCAGCACAGGGACTGAAGTCTTCATGTCCATCTGGATGATCTTCAGTGCAACAGCAGAATTCTGACAGAATGTGGTATTTTCCATTTATTTTAGGATATTGTTGACTTGTTACCACACCTTTTCACAAATTTCTAGCATGAACAGACAAATGAAAACCAGGACCACTCTGACATTGAGAGCGACCTTGACGTGTTCAGCCCTTCAGTCATTACATTAGCAAATTTCTTTAACTAAAATGCCTAGTTGAGGCAAATCAGGTGACTCAAAGAATGGTAAAACGACATTGGGAATGTCACGAAGAAGCAAAAAATACATTACATTTTGTTTGACTTCACATTATTACAGTTTTAAAGCAAATAATTAAAATATGTGGAAAGTATTTACTTTGTATTAAGTAAATAAACATATCATTTTTTCCCTGCTTACAATTAGAGCATTATTACAGTACTTTTCACACAAAATTCTGTTGAAAGCAGTTTACAGATAATATATCTTACAGCCCACAGTGAATAAGATAAATTCGCTCAGTAAGGGTTCAAAAATATAATAATTAAAATAATAGCAAAAAATCTTACACAAACACCCCAATATAATCAGCTATTAGTTTAGAGATAACCAATGCTGACTAATGCAGTAAATTTGCCTTTCTCTGACAAATTAAGTGATTCACCTTGTGTACAAAGTGAGAAAACGTTCAGATTAGCTGCAAGGATATGTGAGGTGTAAACTTTTCTAAATCAGATAAACAAATTAAGTCTCACTCAGGGCTGAACTGACTAGTGGATTGGTTTTTACTGGGCATATGTGCCATAAATGAAATAGTTTTTTTTTTTATTTTTAATAACAGCTGTAAATCGATAAACACAGCGCTGACACTTCCAAAAGTTTTTCTCACAATTTGCAAAAATCCTTACTTGATCTGTCCTAAAATTCCTGACCATATAACTCCAAGACTTTGCAGTTAAGAGTAGGCTGACGATTTTAGAAAGGCTGCCTTTTAAAGTATAAAATCCTATCCTCCTGGCAAAGTCACGCCTCTTTTAAAACACATAAATGTGCATAGTCAGACCAGAAGCTAAGCAGTGACACTATGAGAGACACCGTTGGTGGAGGACTGAATGCAACACGGTCAGATTACCTCATGTCTCATTCACCGGTGAGAAAAAACGTTAAAATACAAAACACAAAATGTATGTACAGTAGTGTGCATAAAACAAATATGACAATTAAAAAATATGTTTTCAAATAAATTATTGTGTTTAACATTTTTATAAAGGCAGCAGGATTATTATTTTTTTTGCCACAAATAAAAACTATTTTTTACACTTTAATAACATATTTTTTAAATATATACTTTTGCTCTGAAGAACAGAGGTTGCTGACTTTAACTTTCTGTCACGTAAATCTAAAATTGATGCACAAAACATTGTTTTGCAGTTACGAGGAGGAGCCTGTTTTTAGTTTTAACTGTTATTGGGGAATAGCATACCTTGGAATGAGGTGACTGGCCAATTAAGATTAAAGGTTTCTGCTGTGTAATAAATGTTGATTGCTTTAGTGGTTAGTCAGGAAATATGTTGATAAAGAGTCATAGCTTATTTCATTCAACATTAGAGAAAACTAAAAAAGTAAATACAACAAAATGGAACCTCAGTAGGCCAAAATATTTTGGTCAGCTTTCAGTCACTAACCACATTCTCTTTTGTCCCCTTCTTATAATTTTAGGAACTAGCATTTTAAACACAGTGAGGAAAAAGAAATTGATCCCCTGATAATTTTGTATGTTTGCCCAGTGAAAAAGTAATGATCAGTCTATAATTTTAATGGTAGGTTTATTTGAACAGTGAGAGACAGAATAACAACAAAAATCCAGAAAAATGCATTTAAAAATGTTATAAATTGATTTGCATTTTAATAAGTGAAAGAAGTATTTGATCCCCTATCAATCAGCATGATTTCTGGCTCCCAGCTGTCTTTCACACAGGCATACAAGCTGAGATAGGAGCACTCTCTCAAAGGGAGAGCTCCTAATCTCAGCTTGTTACCTGTATAAACGACACATGTCCACAGAAGCAAACAATCAATCAGATTCCAAACTCTCCACCATGGCCAAGACCAAAGAGCTGCCCAAGGATGTCAGGGACAAGATTGTAGACCTACACAAGGCTGGAATGACCTACAAGACCATCGCCAAGCAGCTTGGTGACAAGGTGATGACAGTTGGTGTGATTATTCGCAAATGGAAGAAACACTAAATAACTGTCAATCTCAATTGGTAGCACATACTCTGACTGAAATCCTGCAGCGCCTGCAAGGTCCCCCTGCTCAAGAAAGCACATGTACAGGCCCGTCTGATGTTTGCCAATGAACATCTGAATGATTCAGAGGAGAACTGGGTGAAAGTGTTGTGGTCAGATGAGACCAAAATCGAGCTCTTTGGCATTAACTCAACTTGCTGTGTTTAGAGGAGGAGGAATGCTGCCTATGACCCCAAGAACATCAAAGGGCTGATGGACGGGGCCATGTGTTTTCAAATCTTCGGTGAGAACCATTGAAAATGGGTCGTGGATGAGTATTCCAGCAATGACCCAAAACACACAGCCAATGCAACAAAGGAGTGCCTCAAGAAGCAGCACATTAAGGTCCAGTCTCCAGACCTTATTCCCATAGAAAATCTGTGGAGGGAGCTGAAGGTTTTAATGTTGCCAAATGTCAGCCTCAAAACCTTAATGATTTGGAGAGGATCTGCAAAGAGGAGTGAGATGTGTGCAAACCTGGTGGCCAACTACTGTACAAGAAACGTCTGACTTCCGTGATTGCCAACAAGGGTTTTGCCCCCAAGTAATGTTTTCCAAAGGGGTCAAATAATTATTTCACACATTTAAATGCAAATCAATTTATAAAGCCTACCATTAAAATTATAGACTGATCATTTCTTTGTCAGTGGGCAAATGAACAAAATCAGTAGGGGATCAAATCATTTTTTCCCCTCACTCTATGTTGCCATACTTGTCTGAGTCTAAAGGAATGGATTCAGTCCGGCTAAAAGTCTAAGTACATTTATTCCTCATATGAGTAATATGATTTGCTTTTGAAAACCTTACAAACATCTGAATTTCAGTGTATTCAAAACAAAATATCAGACTAAATGACATACCTAAGTGATACCTTTTTGCAATTACTTTTAACAAACTGTAACCACAAGGGGTGTGAAGTAACAAATTACAAAGACTCATGTTACTGTAATTAATTAGTTTTTATCAGAAACTATAGCCTACTTTTTTTGAGTAGTTTAAAAATTGTGTTCTTTTACTTTTACTTGAGTACATTTTAAGTGATGTATCTGTACCTTTGTTTTCATTTTATTTTTATCCATTAATGTGATTGGATAAAGAGAGAGTTAATCTGTCTTGTGACTCTCGTTAAATCGAATTATGCATAGAAAACTTTAACACCGGCAACTGCTGTTAATCCTGGCTGCTGGAAGTGTATTCTTCACACATCAATTCTCTGGAGTTATCAGCATCTTCCTCTAAAACAATAACAAAATTTGCATTTACACGATTCATTCATTCAAAACCTACTGGAGTAATGTTTTTTGTATTCTTTGCACTGTTCTAAACATTAATGTTTTATGTGCAACAATAGCATGCTTTATCTCAGTGGCCTTGCACTTAATTTTAAATATATTTTTTTTAAACTTTATGATTTAAATGGTGATGACTTTACTGAGAATAACTTTCATCTTTTCATCACAATATTTCAGTGTATTCGAAATAAAAATATTATACTAAGTAAAATATAGTTTTTGCAATATCAAGATTTTTCCAACTATGTTTAATAAACTGTAACCACAAATGTAGTTTATTACATTAACTATGAACACGTTCCACTAATCTTTAATTGTCAGAAATGAGAAATTGTCAAAATACTAAGTGGCATTTTTTAATCAAATGCAATGTCATTTATACATTCTAGTGTGGCCTAAGTATCTAAATACTTTTTTTTTTTTTTTTTGCTAATTATTTAACAACTACATAAAGTCATGTCAATTTTCATAAAGCAAGGGTGTATAATTAGAAAAGAGTATATCAAAAAATACAATTCTGTTTATTTAATATTACAATTATTTAAACATGTTATTGGTTACAGCACAAATACATTTTAACTGAAAAAAATGCACATGCTTCTACAAAAATACAAGCTTCACATTTCTGCTTTTTTTAAAATATCAATATTTTCAACTACTTCTGATCAAATGTCAATATCTAAGTACCATCTAGTCACAACAGTCTTCTGTGATATTCTTTTTCATTTTAAGCACACAACATACACATGCCATATTTCAATTAATAATATTCTTGTAGGTATTGTATGCATTTGGAGAAGCTATTTTACAAATATTTGCAGTCCAGTTTAAACTTACAAGTAATGAACTGTATTTAAAAAAGATAGTCAGTGTTAAACGTCTATCTTAAAGTGAACTATAGAGATCAATTACATTATTGATTTGCTACTATACTCAGCATTAAGTTGATAAACATTAAGTGTTCATTAAAAGCAATAAAAAGAAAAGGACACTTCAAGACACCCCTCTCTCAATCAATTCAATCTTCTCATTTCTCCTTGACACAGAGAAAGTTGAGTCTCTGCTCACAGTCTGTGGGTTTACAAACCTTCTGTGTTCTGTCATAAACCCCACAGCGCTGGTTCAGGGCAGGACACTGGGGCTCTCCATCCGAAGACCAGACATTGTAATCAAAAGCGACTCCGTTTACCCAAAACCAACCTCCAGCTAGAAAGCGTAGACCGGTCCACATTTCATCTGTATCAGCTGCTGCGCTATTAATCTTCACTTCTTCCATAATGTCTTCTGAGTTTATTATGGCCAGGTCAGTGTAGTTTTTTCTGCAATATTCCAAGGCCTCTTCCCATGTGCTTCTCTGATGCACCACAACCAACTTATCGGCCTTCATACAGTAAAACTGTAGAATGTAAGAGCAAGGCATGTCATACAGAGTAAATTTGTATTTATTAATAGCGCCACACTTTTCATTTTCACCATTAGGCTCTCCTGAGTTCCAAAATGTAATTGTTGCTTCTCCACCTTCGGACCATATCCATTTGTTATTGTCTATATGGTCTCTCTGAACTCCAATCCAAAAATAACTGCTAATTAGGGAATTGTGAGATAAAGCCTGTAAATCTTTCTCTCTGACAGTGGACAGGTCGTCATAGTGCTTTCTGCAGTGCTTCTGCGCATCTTGCCATGACAAAGCCTTATCCACGAAAATGTGATGTCTGTAGATGCTGACATTCTGCCCAAAGAGGCTCAAAAAAAGCAGCACAGTGACTGAAGTCTTCATGTCCATCTGGATGATCTTCAGTGCAACAGCAGAATTCTGACAGAAAGCGGGATTTTAGGATATTGTTGACCTGTTACCACACCTTTCTGGTATGAACAGACCAATGAAAACCAGGACCACTCTGACATTGAGAGCGACCTTGACGTGTTCAGCCCTTCAGTCATTACATTAGCAAATTTATTTTCCTAAAATGCCTAGTTGAGGCAAATCAGGTGACTTAAAAGAAGGTCACTTAGAAATACATTTACAGCAGTTAAGGTTAACGACATTGGGAATGTCTCGAAGAAGCAAAAATACATTTTGTTTGACGTTATATTGTTACTGTTGTAAAGCAAATCATTAAAATATGTGGAAAGTATTTACTTTGTATTAAGAATTGTATTAAGATTATTAAGAAAAATAAACAGATTTTTTCCTGCTTACAGTTAGAGCATTATTACAGTACTTTTCACACAAAATTCTGTTGAAAGCAGTTTACAGATAATATAACTTACAGCCCACAGTGATTAAGATAAAGATGCTCAGTAAGGTTCCAAATTAAAATAATTGTAATAAAAGTAAAAAAAATCTTACACAAAACCCCAATATAATCAGCTATTAGTTTAGAGATAACCAATGCTGACTAATGCAGTAAATTTGCTTCAGGGTATTACATGCATGGTAGTCTTTCTCTGTCCTATCCTCCTGGCAAAGTCACACCTCTCTTAAAACACATAAATGTGCATAGTCAGACCAGAAGCTAAGCAGTGACACTAGGAGAGACACCGTTGGTGGAGGACTGAATGCAGTGCTGTCAGATTACCTCATGTCTCATTCACTGGTAAGAACACATTGAAATACAAATCGCATAATGTATATTAGTTTTTCCCCTAGTTCCCTTTTTTCCCCCGTTACTTTAGCCTACTTTGTGTAATAACGGATACATCTATTTCAGTGGAAAAATAAGTCCAAAACTCTCTATTTCAACATTTTGAACAATAGGGCCCTACAATCTTTTGCTTTTTGTCAGAAATATTTGTGAGTTTTAATTTTTCTGATAATCAAATGAAAGAATAAACATTTATTTATTTTTAATCAAATGAAATATAAACCCTTTATTTTTTGGCAAACAAACAGAGGTTTACTGTTAAAATTAATACATGAAAGAACAATTATATTCAGTTAAAAACGTCACCCCCTAAAACTATGGCAGGGGAAACACTGTATATACAAGTATGACATTATTAAAGGTCCACTGAAGTGCCTTGAAACACGCAGCCTTATTCTATGTGGTGACGTAATTTTAACTTTAAAAAAACTTTAATTTTGATTTCATGGGGACTTTTTTAATTAAATGTATTTTTTTAAATAAACAAATGCATATTTAACATTTTTAAAGGCAAGGCAAGGCAAGGCAAGTTTATTTATATAGCACATTTCATACACAATGGTAATTCAAAGTGCTGTACATGAAAGGAATTAAAATCATAATGTCATAAAAATCATGAAAATTAATAATAATAATCACAACAATAAAAACAGAATTTAAGAACATTTAAGAGGATTTAAAAATTGATTTAAAATTAATTAACACAGTAAAAAGGATTATACATAAAATAATGCAATCTGTACGGACGTAGCACAGTGCTCATTCAATAAATGCACAACTAAATAGATGAGTTTTGAGTCTGCATTTAAATGTGGCTCATGTATTAGCACATCTGATCTCTTCTGGAAGCTGATTCCAACTGTGGGCGGCATAATGGCTAAAAGCGGATTCCCCTTGTTTTGTGTGAACCCTTGATATTGCTATCTGACTCGATCCTAGTGATCTGAGTTGTCTGTTAGGTTTATATTCAGTGAGCATATCTGTGATGTATATAGGTCCTAGGCCATTGAGTGCTTTATAAACGAGTAAAAGTACTTTAAAATCTATCCTAAACATAACTGGAAGCCAGTGTAAGGACCTGAGGACTGGTGTGATATGCTCTGATTTTCTGGTTCTAGTCAGAATCCTGGCAGCAGCGTTCTGTAAGAGCTGCAGCTGTCTAATGGTCTTCTTGGGAAGGCCAGTGAGGAGACCATTACAATAGTCTACCCTGCTGGTGATAAAGGCATGAACAAGTTTCTCCAAGTCTTGACGGGAAACAAAACATCGAATTCTTGCAAAGTTTTTGAGATGATAGCATGCTGATTTAGTTACTGCTTTGACATGGCTACTAAAACTGAGGTCTGACTCCAGAATCACACCCAGATTCTTGACTTGATTTTTTGTTTTTTGACCGCTAGTGTCAAGGTACGCATTTACCATATGAACTTCATCTTTGTTTCCAAATGCAATGACTTCTGTTTTCTCCTTGTTTAACTAAAGAAAGTTTTGGCACATCCAACTGTTAATTTCATCAGTGCATTGGCAGAGAGAGTCAATGGGGCTGTAGTCATTTGGCAATAAGGCTAGGTAAATCTGGGTATCATCTGCATAGCTGTGATATGCTATTTGGTTCTTTCTCATTATTTGACTTAGTGGGAGCATATACAGGCTGAACAACAGCGGCGCCAGAATTGAGCCTTGTGGGACTCCGCATGTCATGGACGTCCACTTAGACTAATGTTCTCCTATACTCACATAATAGCCTCTCCCTTCTAAGTATGATCTGAACCAGTTTAGAACCATCCCAGAAAGCCCGACCCAATTTTCCAGTCTATCTAGCAGAATGTTGTGATCGACTGTGTCGAACGCAGCACTGAGATCTAGTAATACCAGCACTGATATTTTGTCAGAATCAGAATTTAGGCGAATATCATTTATTATCTTTATGAGCGCTGTCTCTGTGCTATGATGTGGTATGAACCCAGATTGGAAATGGTTCAGTTATCAGTTTGAGTTTATGTAGTGGTTCAGCTGATTAAAAACAACCTTTTCAATAATCTTTCCTATAAAAGGAAGATTTGATATTGGCCTATAGTTGCTCAATATGGTGTTATCAAGATTTCTCTTTTTCAGAAGGGGCTTAACAACTGCAGTTTTCAGGGAATTTGCAAAAGTCCCAGAAAGAAGTGAGGTGTTCACCACTTCTAAGAGATCTGCTTCTAAAAAGTTAAGCACACTTTTGAAAAAATATGTGGGAAGTGTGTCAAGGTAGCAGGTTGATGATTTGATGTGCTGTACCGTTTCTTCCAAAATGTTGCTATCAATTGCTTCAAAAGCAGACATAGTGACTTCCTTTTGAAATTGTGGTCGAATCTGTCTGATCTCTGCATAACTTGAGGATGTACTAATCGTCTTTCTGATATTATTGATCTTCTCGTAAAAGAAAGAAGCAAACTCATTACATTTGCTATCGGAGAGCATTTCACTAGGGATCTGACTAGGGGGGTTTGTTAGTCTCTCAACGGTAGCAAAAAGAGTCCGAGTGTTGTTTAAGTTGCTGTTTATAAGGTTTGAGAAGAACATTTGTCAAGCTTTACCTAGTTCAACATTGAAAGCATGAAGGCTGTCTTTATAGATGCTATAGTGAATTTCAAGTTTCGTCTTCCGCCACATCTGCTCAGCTTTCCTGCATTGTCTTTTCATACTCTTTTCATACTCTTTTCATGTTGCCTTTTTAAAGGCAACAATAAAAGAAAATTGGCCACAAATAAAACAAATATTATGATGTCCTTTAGAAACAACACAATAATTAATAATGATAATAAACATAAAATAAGTCATGCTTTTTTTAGATTCTTGTTTTGAAAAATAGAGTTTGCTGACTTTAACTTTCTCTTACATTGTAAATCTAAAATTGATGTACAAAACATTGTTTGCAGTTACCTGGAGGAGCCTCTGTTATTAAGTTTTTGCTGGTTGTTATCGGGGAATAACATACCTTTGACTGTGGTGACTGACCAATCAGAATCAAGTATTTTGTGTAGCTGTGTAATAAATGTTGATGACTTTAGTGGTTAGTCAGGAAATACGTTGAGAAAGAATAAACATGCTGAAGCATGCTAACGAGTCATAACTTATTTCATTCAACATTATGGAAAACTAAATTGATCCTCAGTAGGGCAAAGGGTCAGCTTTTAGTCATTAACCACATTCTCTTTGTGTCCTCTTTCTATTATTTTAGGAACTAGCATTTTACACACAGTGAGGAAAAAAACTGATCCCCTGCTAATTTTGTACATTAGCCCACTGACAAAGTGGTAGGTTTATTTGAACAATGAGAGACAGAATAAAAAAAAAAAAAAAAAAAATTTAAAAAAATCCAGAAAAATGCATTTCGATAAAGTTCTAAATTGATTTGCATTTTAAAAAGTGAAATAAGTATTTGATCCCCTATCAATCAGCAACATTTCTGGCTCCCAGGTGTCTTTTATACAGGTATACGACCTGAGATTAGGAGCACTCCCATTAAAGGAGTTGTTACCTGTATAAAAGACACCTGTCCACAGAAGCAAACAATCAATCAGATTCCAAACTCTCCACCATGGCCAAGACCAAAGAGCTGTCCAAGGATGTCAGGGACAAGATTGTTAACGTACACAAGGCTGGAATGGCCTACAAGACCTTGCAAAGCAGTTTGGCGAGAAGGTGACAACAGCTGGTGCGATTATTGGCAAATGGAAGAAACACAAAATAAGTCTCACTCGGTCTGGGGCTCCATGCAAGATCAAGACAAAAACGATTGATCAGAAAACATTTTCATTAACCGAAATAAATGAAAAACGTCAAATAAATGAAAAACTAAAATGAAACGAAACTAACAACTAAAATAATAATTGTCAAAAATAAATAATCGTTTTCGTAATCAGTACGTTTTCACCCCACGGCAGAAAAATAATAAAGACTGTGACATGAACAGCACCCACATTAAATCTAGGTTAATGCATCAGTTTAATCATCATTATTATTATTTCTGTAACACAAGCAATCAAACCAATATACCAGAGATGATTAAACGTTCAAAGATCAAGATTCAAACACCCACGCAATCTTATTTCTAAATGTCTATTAAACCTCTGATAAAGTCTTATGGAACATTCAAATCTGTATTTGCTCTGCCGCTGACACAGAGAGAGCAGTCACCATGTTTAGGTAAGAAGCAGCTTCACAGCAGTCTTTTCAAATACCCAGTCATTCATATAATCACAGCAATAGTGAGATTAAAGGTCATAGTTTGGATATAACCATTGATGTCTGGTAGAGATCAAAATACAGCACGTCATCTTTTATAAGTAATTGGTGCTTCAAATAACGTTTGTGTTGATTTACATTTTCCGCCGGTATTAGTACACAATATAACTACAGAAGAGTCAAGTTTTAAACAGGACAAATATGGAAACTCGTTGGTCATTTTTGAACGCTATGCTATTGGTCTAATAGGATCCAATGATCTATGCTAAGCTATGCTAAAAGTGTTATTGCCAGAAAAGGAGAACGGCTGAATGGATTTCAAAACGGTAAAACTCAACTTATTAACTTCGGGGGGAGTTGGAGAATGAGCCTATTTCCAAAAAAAAGTGGAGTGTTCTTTTAAAAAACTAAAACTGAAACTAAACCATATAAAACCTCAAAAGAACTGTGTTCACAAAATAAAAACAAAATTGTTAATGAAATTAATAAAAACGAAACTAAATTTAATTGAAAATTTGAAAACTATATAAAATAAAATAATTTTAAAAAGCAAAACTATATTAACCTTAATTTGGGGTCACAGGTCACATAAACTTTTCAGTCTGATTCTCATGAGAGCACCTGTAGAGCATAGTGTGACCCATTAAATATAGCTATAAAAAAATCGAATGATTAATAATTATGTTATTGCACTTTATATAATTTTAGCCAAATGAAGCATATGCTGGTTAGGTAGGTTTTGAAGCATGGATGCTAGTCATAAGCTGGTTTAAGCTGGTCATGTGCTGGTCCTGACCGGCTCAGCTTTCAATTTCAAATGAAGTTCTTAAGACAATTTATGCAGGCCCAGACAAGGCTGTGGCAACATTTTGTGCAATGATTTTAGATTTACAATGTAAGAGAATGTTAAAGTCAGCAAACTCAGAGCAAGAACATAAAAACATGATTTATTTTATGTTATTATCATTATTAATTATTTTGTTGTTTCTAGAGAACATCTAAATTCAAATTAGACATTAAAAATTATTCTCCATTAAACTTTTTTTTTAATCTGTGGCCAATTTTCTTTTCATGTTGCCTTTATAAAAATGTTAAACATACATTAGTTTATTGAAATGTTATGTGTTATATGCATACTACTGTATGCACTATGCATTGTAATGTAATGTAATGTTTTCTTGCCAGTAATTGAGACATGAGGTATGTTCTTTTTTTAAGTCATCAAATTTGCCTTAAGTAGGCCTTAAAAGACAAGATATTTGGTTATGTACTGACTGAAGAGCCACACACATCAAGGTCGCTCTCAGTGTCAGAGCTTTCCTGGTTTTCACTGGTCTGTTCACGCCAGAAATTTGTAAAAAAAAAAAGGTGTGGTAACAAATCAACAATCTCCTGAAATAAATTGAGAACACCATTGATTCAGAATTCTGCTGCTGCACTGAAGATCATCCAGATGGACATGAAGGCTTCAGTCACTCTGCTGCTTTTTTTGAGCCTCTTTGGGCTGAATGTCAGCGGCTACAGACATCACATTTTCGTGAACGAGACTTTGTCGTGGAACGATGCACAGCAGCACTGCAGACTGCACTATTATGACCTGTCCACTGTCAGAGAGAAAGATTTACAGGCTTTATTTTACAATTCCCTAATTACAGACAGTACTTTTTGGATTGGAGTTCAGAGAGACAGCAGAGACATTACCAAATGGATGTGGTCCGAAGGCGGAGAAGCAACAATTACATTTTGGAATTCTGGAGAACCTAATAATGAAAATGAAAAATGTGGCGCTATCAATAAATACAGATTTACACTGAATGACATATACTGCTCTGAGAAACTACAGTTTTATTGTATGAAGGTCTATGAGCTAATTGTGGTGCATCAGAGAAGCACATGGGAAGAGGCCTTGGAATACTGCAGAAAAAACTACACTGACCTGGCCATAATAAACTCAGAAGACATTATGGAAGAAGTGAAGATTAATAGCGCAGCAGCTGTTACTGATGAAGTGTGGACCGGTCTACGCTTTCTAGCTGGTGGTTGGTTTTGGGTAAACGGAGCCGGTTTTGACTACAATGTCTGGTCTTCGGATGGAGAGCCCCAGTGTCCTGCCCTGAACCAGCGCTGTGGGGTTTATGACAGAACACAGAAGGTTTGTAAACCCACAGACTGTGAGCGGAGACTCAACTTTCTCTGCATCAAGGAGAAATAAGAAGATTGAATTAATCTTAGAAGGTCAGCAGATGCAATCCTACAGGAGGTGTCCTTTTCAGAAATGTTTACTTTCTTTTATTGCTTTTAATGGCTTTTTCATCTTATCTAGCCAGCTTTAGCAAGATAGAAAGTACTGTTGCTTGTGACATTAATGTAAAATGCATGCCAGTATGCAGGTGGTCACATAAGTGGTGTGCAGGTACATGCAACAAAACTAAATAATTAGACAAGAAATACTGATTTGAGTTAAAATATTTGAACAAAGCTTCCATGAAGAGAGCAGCTGCTGCAAGTGGCAAGTTTAAACTAGATTGCATTTCATACATATAATTGTGTGATTACAATAATTATGGCAATAAAAGACATTGATTTGAAACTGTTTTAAGATCTTGCCATTTTTAAGCAATCTTGCAATCCATTACAATGGTTGCAATAGTTGCGTTTGTATGAAATGGGAGCGTGGGTCCGCGATACCAGAATGACACAATTAATTGTAGCTACACAGAATATTGATTTGAGTTGTAATATTTTATTAGCCAACCAAACGCAAAGCTTCCACAAAGAAAAATGTTTTAAGCAAGGGATAGAAATGGGAAGTAACGAAATAGGGTAGCACGGGGCACAAACTAACGCGGGGTTAGTTGTAACACGCATGGTTTAAATATTTCCACACATGCTAGCATATCCAAATTTACGGTATTTACTACTATTTACTTATGGTACACTATGAAGAGAAAAAGGTGCACCTAAATTCAAAAGCCTTTTGAAGATATCGCTGAATGTTTATTTTACCATAGTAAAAGTACATTTCTGGCTAAAGTAATTTTTTTTTAAAATTTCAGTTTTAAGTATTCATTTAAAATGAGACAAATCTGCTATTATTTTAATCTCCAATTTGTTATTTATCAGTTTAGATGGCTTATTAATGCTTCGTAAACCGGCAGAAGACACTAACCTGTATTATATTCCAGTCGCGCAGATGGGTAATGACAAAGTTTTCATTTCTTGACTGTTTATTGTTTTTGTTTGTTTATTAGTCTTATTAAATGTTACATAAGTTTGGTTATGTATACCAGCTGTTGGCTTGTAGCACCCTGTTTTAAAATAAACTGGTAATGTTGGTGTTTAACACTACAATAACTTGAAGTTTTATTAAAAATGTCTGAATTATAATCAAGTATTTGATATACTGAACTTTTACATTTTAATTTCTGATTTTTTTTTTTTAAATTGTACCTTTCATGTTTTGTAATTTTGTAGATGAATGAACAGTGGAATATTTAAGCAGAAAACTGACAATTACCTAACTAAAATACTGATGTTGCTTTTATCAATGAATCCATTTTTTATTAAATATCACAGGTGAATTCAAATTCGTATTTATAAATTATAAATAATTATTCTGTTCAGACATGATGCTTCAAAAACCTCATAAGAACATGCACTTATAGACCACATGGGGCCAGTCCAGTACCCAGAGATAAAACCATATCTGGGACCAATATGGGCTTTAAGGATGTTGCCCAGTTGGGATAATTAATATAGGGCCCAAGTGGAACCTGCGGACAAACCTATCTTGGCCCCATATTGGCCCAACCTTGGATTGTTGGCTGGGTTATAAGTGGGACCAATATGGGTCTTATATGAGTTGCTCAGTTGGGGCCCACATTAGTCCCAGTCAGGCCCCATATGAGATTCATATAGGCTAATTCAGATGGGGCCCCACATGGGCCATGGTAGAACGTTGGCTGGGACGTTGTAACACTGTGTTACAATATGCCCCGCTGTTATTAAACTATGCTGAGAAACCACAAGAAACAGGTGAATAATTTTCTGACTTTATATCTCGCAATTCTGACTTTATATCTCACAATTCTGACTTTTTTTCCCTCAGAATTGTGAGATATAAAATCAGAATTGCAAGCTATAAAGTCAGAATTGTGAGATATAAACTCGCAATTGTGAGATATAAAGTTAGAAGTCACAATTTTTTTTAATTTTCCATACGTTCCACTAATCTTTAATTGTCAGAAATTAGAAATTGTCAAAATACTAAGATAAAATATGCTGGCATTTTTAAATCAAATGAAATGTCATTTATACATTCTAGTGTGGCCTAAGTATCTAAATATCGAAAAACACAATTCTGTTTGTTGATTTAATGTTACAATTTTAAGTATTTAAACATGTTACTGGTTTCAGCACAAATACATTTTAACTGAAAAAAATGCACAAAAATACAAGCTTCACATTTCTGCTTTTTTAAACCATCAATATTTTCGACTTTGATTAATAATATTCCTGTAGGCTGGGCACTGGGGCTCTCTATCCGAAGACCAGGCATTGTATTTAAAATCGACTCCGTTTACCCAAAACCAACCACCAGCTAGAAAGCGTAGACCGGTCCACACTTCATTAGTATCAGCTGCTGCGCTATTAATCTTCACTTCTTCCATAATGTCTTCTGAGTTAATTATGGCCAGGTCAGTGTAGTTTTTTCTGCAGTATTCCAAGGCCTCTTCCCATGTGCTTCTCTGATGCACCACAACCAGCTCATAGACCTTCATACAATAAAACTGTAGACGTTAAGAACAGGTCATGTCATACAGAGTAAATTTGTATTTATTAATAGCGCCACACTTTTCATTTTCACCATTAGGCTCTCCTGAGTTCCAAAATGTAATCGTTGCTTCTCCGCCTTCGGACCACATCCATTTGTTAATGTCTATATGGTCTCTCTGAACTCCAATCCAAAAATAAGCTCTAATTAGGGAATTGTAAGATAAAGCCTGTAAATCTTTCTCTCTGACAGTGGACAGGTCGTCATAGTGCTGTCTGCTAGGGCTGGGCGATTTGGCCTAAAATCAAAATCTCGATTAATTGAACATTTTAACCCAATTACGATTAATGAACGATTATTTTATTCATTAATAAAATTATATTTAAATAATATTATTTTTTTTGCCCTCATAGTTCACTGACAAGTTTTGCACAGTAAATATGCTCACATATTACAAGTGAGAGATTTTTGAATGAAGGGTGCACACACTAACTACTATCTATGATTATTTATTGAACATCAGTGTTGAACAACTGAAATTTAAGCACACATTGCTTAAAAGGAAAAGTCACATTTTTTTGTAAATTAGTGAGAATAAATAACTTGCAATTAAATTATTTATAAAATAATAATAAATACGGTATTAAAAGTAGAAAATAAGCAGTATCTCTTCTAAATACAATTACTCTTGTATATTCTGTAAATACTTTTTACTGTATAAATACTGCTTAAGCTCTCCATCGACATGTCGGAGGAATAACGTAACGTAACGGTGTGGGGTCACGTGGCTCCACACGCAGTAGTGTTTTTAAAGGGAAAGTAATTGAAATAATTGACCAGGAAAAATTTGATCGATTATAGGTTCTGAATGTCGATTTCGATTACTTTTCGATTAATCGCCCAGCCCTACTGTCTGCAGTGCTGCTGTGCATCGATCCACGACAAAGTCTCGTTTACGAAAAAGTGAAATCTGTAAATGCTGACATTCAGCCCAAAGAAACTCAAAAAAAGCAGCAGAGTGACTGAAGCCTTCATGTCCATCTGGATGATCTTCAGTGCAGCAGCACAATTCTGAATCAATGTGGTGTTCTCAATTTATTTCAGGATGTTGTTGACTTGTGACCACACCTTTTTACAAATTTCTGGAATGTATAGACCAATGAAAACCAGGAAAGCTCTCCAGTCAGTACATAACCAAATATCTTGTCCTTAGGCACCTACTTAAGGCAAATCAGATGACATAAAGAAAGAACATGCCTATTAACATGCCAATTATATATAATATATATAATTACTAAAAACGTCACAGTGACAGTACCAAAATACTGCCAAAATTCCCATACGTTTGTTTTTAATGTGTTTTGCAATAAATACTTGTACACTATGTTTACAATTTCTGGTATGTGTTTTTCTGGTATGCTTTAAAAATTGTACTGTGCTTTCAGGAGCGTCAGATGTAAGTTATTTATTAGTTATTTTAAGAAGCCTTTGACTTCCAAATATACTGTAAGTGACACTGTATGAGGATTACTAAATTGGTATATTCTTCATATAGTTCTCTTTTCTGCATTTTACCTATATTGTAGTTTGTTTATTTCTAATAACATATTACATATCGTTGTTCCTAACATTAGATTCTTCCATGCTGATGGCAGTGCTGCACTAAAGTTGGAGCAGACCTCATGTTGATGAGCATCTCCAAGGCGCTATGAACCATCTGACTAAAAAGAAAAACCTCAAACATACACTAGTGTTTATTAATATTAATAAAAAATAAATAAAAAAATAAAAAAATATATATATATATATCTCAAATAAATATCTTTTAATCTTGCATTTAATGAGAAAACAGGACACAGATGATAATAAAAAGTACTGAGCACTATGAATGTAAGAGACTCATGTTATATTTATAACAATCATTGTTGAGGTTTAAACTGTATTTCAAGGCAGTTTGTGAAGACTCACCTTCCACACCAGACCTCTCATATGGATTGCTGTCTACTAGCACAGGGGTTCTCAACCTTTTTATGCCAGGGCCCCTCCTCTTATCGGGGCAATTTTGCAAGGCCCCCCTATGCCTGACATTTGCTCTAAAGGAGCGTATTTTTAAACCTTTTCTATTAAAACATTTGTTTTGCCTTTTTATGCTTCTACTGCATGTTATAAAAAACCTCAAAATTCAAACAAACTTTAAATTAAAGCTATACTTTTGAATTTAAAAGAAAACCATCTGCTCAGTTCTAACTTTTTAACATGTATATACATATACAGATTTAAAGCTCCTGAATTCTTTAATTCAGACATTCTTTACAACGTCAGAGTACTTTTTCTTAAAGGAGAAGTCCGGTGTGATATTGACCTAAAGTGTATTGAATCATGATACCGAGTGTGAACGTACCTTGCATATCTCATCTCGTCTTGCCCACTGCAGTCCGAAATCTGGGGTCAGTTAGCCGATGCTCACAACAGGTTGTCAAAGAAGATTTATACAGACATTTTCCACCAGAAACAGACTGGTCGCCGCCATCTTGAAGGAAGGAAACTACAACCTGACAAGTTGATAATCTGATAAGTTCCTTCCTGCTCGTCACTCGACTTATCGTGAATAAATTCAAGATGGCGGCGACCGGATTTTTTCTTCCAGGTACTGTCTGTATAAATCTTCTTGTAAATAAACTACCGGTGCTTTTTCTGAGTTCTCAATGTCTCGTTTTAAATGTCAGGGCCCTTGGAAGTCTACCAATGAAGTGTGGAGCTACTTTGTGCCTCGTAAATGGCGTAAAACAGGGATTTATTTACATGGCTATTCCGATGCCCTATTCACCATCATTGACAACCTGTTGTGAGCATCGGCTAACACCCCAGATTTCGGACTGCAGGACACAAACCGAGATGAGATATGCAAGGTACGTTCACACTCGGTATCATGATTCAATACACTTTAGGTCAATATCACACCGGAGTTCTCCTTTAAGTAAGTGAACCTGCCAAACAGGACAACAGGGAGATGCCAAAATACCACTTACTAAACCTGTCCATTTGAACTGGACTGACTGAATATCTACTGTTTGTACCCATTATAAAATAAACATACAAATGAAAAATACAGCAAATACATTCTAAATCTGTTGATGCTGGTACTCATATGTGCATAAACACCACTGACCATCACAAGATCCACCTCTATGGGTGAGCATCCATTATAAAACACTCACAGGACATTCATTTTGACAACTATGCAAATATTTTGAAATTTCGCAAAAATACTATGGATCAGAGCCCGAAAGCATGAATAGTTTGTGAGTCAATAGCGGACTTATGCGTGCCTTATGTACGACTCTGATATACATAAGTGTCACACATTAGGCATGCATGAGTTTGTTACTGTTACTCTGATCGTCTTTACCTTCACATTAGCACGAGGGTTTGTTTCATGCAGCCAAGAGATGAAGTATCAAAATATTTTTACTGAAATATTTTTAAATATTTTAATTTTTGTGCTGGTAATCCTATTGGTATATTTTGCACGCTAATGATATGAATATATTCATTAACGTGATTTTTTTTTTTTGCTACTTCACAAAATGAAAACCAGGCTGTTTTTTTAAACCGCATTTCTGGGACAGCCTTTGGGAAACCACAGTTTTAACATTCTCTTACATTGTAAATCTAAAACTGTTGCACAAAACGTTGCCACAGCCTTGTCTGGTCCTGCACAAATTGTCTTAATAACTTAAGAATTTCCAAGTGGCAAATTCAAACTAGATTGCAATTCACACATTAATAATTCTGGCAATAAAAGACACTGATTTAATATGAAACTGTTTTCAAATCTTACCAGTTTGTTAGCTATCTTAAAGGTCCCATATCGTACACATTTCTGGAGGTTTATTTTATTTGTTGATGTCCTTAAGAATATATATTTGCGGTATAAGTGCCAAAATCCATCTCAATATATTTTTACAGCTCCTTTTTTAGGAGCTCTGTCAAAAACAGGTCGATTTTGGCCCATCTAATTAATATTCATGAGCCTCTCTTCTGATTGGCCTGTTGTTTTCTGAGTGACGCACAACCAGGCCAATCACAGGTAACTACGGTCATGTATGCTGTAAGCGTAAGCGAGCTCAGAGCAATAGAGAGAGCTGATACTCAACAGGATATTTTAGAATGATCATTAATGTTTTTTCTTTTACAAACACCGAATGCAGTAGGCTACATAACTGTTGCTTTAGTAAAGCCCCTTTCACAATTCGCGCTGATTCTGGAAAATTACGGGAACTGTGTGAACCAAAGCCAGAACCTAAAGGCAGTGTTGTAGTAATGATGCACGTTATCAAGCACAGTTTGTTCAGGTTAGTTTCAGTTTAGTGAAACGTACGCGTCGCATTACATCTCACATCCAAACGTCACATGTCTTTATGGGTTGTGTGTAAAGCACGCACAGATCCCGGAAAACAACTGTGAATGAACCAAATTAAACAACTCCGGAACAAATCATGGGACACATTATCCGTGTATTTACCGGAATCGCTGTGTGAAAGAGGCTGAAGTTGACGTGCCGCTGGTCTCTTATATTAACGTTGTTCTGAAGCCTGTGTAATGATCGTAGCTTGACATCTATCGACTGAACAGGGTTTTCTCCACTTGTTTTCCTGTTGTTGTTGCTCAATGGAATGGATGCGTTGTTGTCTGGGGGTTTGACAAAAGGAGGGTGGGACGTTGGTTTGTGACTGAAGGCGGTGACTTGAGTCGATCGGACGTCACATCGTTACGGAAGTCACAGCTGCTCGTGAAAATGAACAGCTACTTTAAGCAGGCTGTGTGCAGTTTACTGTGGATTGACTGTTTTGAAACTCATATGGTAGTTAGATAGCCCCTAGACCTTAGTTATCATGAAAAAAGCCAGGAAATTTTGATTTTGACGATATGGGACCTTTAAAATCCATTACAATTGTCACAATGGCTGTGTTTGTATGAAATGGGAGCACAGGAAAGAAGCAGACATGTGTGTCATGTATGCTAATAAAATATTTTTAATGGTACTGAAATTGATTTGTGTATGTGACAATTAAACATTAATACAATTTTGTCCTAGTCCTGCCCTGTTCTATATGGTGGTTCTTCAGCCTTCAGCACTTTTTATTATAGATGGATGCACTTTATTGGACTTGTTTTGACCTGTTGAAGAGAAACACCTGCCTATTGCCATGATAAAGCTTGAAAGAGCCAGGACATTTTTTAATGTAACTCAGATTGTAATTAATTATTGGTAACACTTTCTATGAAGCCCGTATTTATAATACATTATAAGGGTATTCTTAAGGCATTATAATGGATGCATAATGCATTATAAAAAACCTTATAATATGTTATATCATCTCATGAGTCTTCATAAGAACAGTTTTAATGTATTATAATTTTTACTTTTTTGTGGTTATAGCTTTTAAGAGAATGATTACCTCCTCATAGTTATAACATATTATAAGTCTCATATCTTGCCATGTTTCTCATGTCACTTTACTTAAAGCATACAAAGACCACTTATAAGTAATTATAATAATATTTCCGAAAGAACCCTAAGATCAGGTATCAGTTTAGATAAATATGTAATATGAACAGTTTGATGATTTTGATGGTACCCTTCAGACAGCTTTTGATAAGTAACTCTGCAACTGCATGTCAGCTAGCAGTAATTATTATTATGCTGAATATGTGCCAACACTAAATTTCGATGTTTCCCTAAAAGACAAACTACTATGTTATATTATAAGTAACTTTGCAAATACATTCTACCTAGCCCAACTATAACCTAAGTCTACTAATACTCTAGGGAGTGTTAGTTGGCATGTAGTTAGAAAGTTTAAACATATAGTCAATAGACTTAGGGGACCATCAAATTAAAACGTAATATAATGTAAAAAAAAATTAATGTAATATGATATAGTCCATTCTAAATTAAGAAGATTTAATATGCCGTTCATTGTGTGTTATAAATGATCATAATCTTAAAAGTTATAACCTCAAATACTCAAGTATTATAATGAACTATAATTGTTGTTATGATTATTCATGAGATGGTATAACATATTATAAGGTTTCTTATAATGCATTATGCATTTATTATAATGCCTTAGAAATACCCTTATAATGTGTTATAAATAAGGGCTTCATAGAAAGTGTTACCTAATTATTTTTATTAGAAACTGTACTTTTTTGAGACTTTTAACTTGAGTACATTGTGAAGTGAAGTATCTGTAGCTTTACTCTGCTATTTTTTCTCTATTTGTGGTTGTTGCATGCTTGCTTTAATTTTATTTTTATCCATCAACATGATTGGAGGATAGAGTTAATCTGTCTTGTGACTCTCGTCAAATAAAACTGTGCATAGAAAACTTTAACAGCTGTTAATCATGGCTACTGGAAGTGCATTCTTCATCTAAAACTGGCATCATTTTGGAGAGAAATTGGCTCATTTTAACCTGTCTCATTGTGTATGATGCTGAACTCTAATGAGTTTGTAATGGTTTTTGTATTCTTTGCACCGTTCTAAACATTTTATGCGCAACAATAGCTATTTTAAAGAATTGGCAGTCAAAATTAAAACTGCTGGATGATAGATATTTTTTATTCTTTCTGACAAACAACAGAACAGTATGTGCAATGTTTCTAAATTTTAAATTGCAGTGTACAGTATTTAATATAAAGGAGTAGAATCCACAGCTTAGTAGGCTACTTACTACACTATGGCCCGGTTTCACAGACAGGGTTTAGACTAAGCCAAGATTAGGCCAAAGTTCAATTAGGACATAAACATGGTTAGAATAAAAACATTACTGGTGTGCATCTTGAGACAAAACAAAGGCACTAATCTATTTTAGGATCAATCAATGCAATTTTATTTGAGTTAAAACAGCTCAGGGCCCGTATTCACAAAACATCTTAAGGCTAAAAGTAGCTCATAAATTGCTGATTTAGGAGAAAATCTTAAAAATAATGGGCGTGTCGGTCCTAAATTTAGGACTCATAATTTTTTGCTCTAAGAGTGTTTCACAAAGCGTTTAGCGCTAAAACTAGCTCCTAAATCTGTGCAACGTAAAGACAGATTTATACGTGTCCGCAAGTTCGCTTGGGTTTGTAAAATCACCCATTTCGCGTGGCTGTGTGCACGGCTTCTCGAGTGAACTGTTCGCGTGTAACCCCATTTCTCACGAAAAATGTTAAAGCTGTTTTGGCTGAACAGGTACGCCTGTACAAACATCTCTATAATCCATCAATGCGTGACCATAGAAATAGTCAGATGGCAAAAAACTCATCGTGACCTGTATTGGAACGGATGAAAACTTTTGCAAAAAAGTTTGTGAGACTGTACATTTTGTGTTGGTTTTACTGTTGAAGACTGCTGTAATAAAAATGTTTCTCATAATTGCTTTCGTTAGTGTTTCACATTACTTATTTTCATAGGCGTAATGCACGGGTGGGAATGGGATGAGTGGGACACTTTTTGCAAAGCTATTGTCCCACCACTTTTTTGAACATCTCGCAGCACGGACGTACCTAATGCTGATGAAACATTCCTTTCTGTAAAAGTAAGGGCAGGGTTGACCTCGTTACTATGGATGATTTCGACATGCTCATTAAGGCCGCGATCACACCGAACACATTTTTGCAGTGAGAGGCGCCTTTTTTGAATGGTTTTCTGTTGGCAGTGAGCGTTCTGCGCGCTGCTTATGCGCCCCGGGTGCCTCGCGTTTTTGCAGGAGCGCTTTGAGCGCCTGAAGTTGAAAAAAAATCAACTCTGAGCGGAAGAACCGAAAAACGCCCAACGTCATTAGCGTTCTTTTCCATTGTCCAATCGAATGAATGGAGAGGCGGGCCTTCTATTGTGGTGACGAAAGTTTACCGTTGCTTAAAAAGTCCGGGGACTGCAATAAATAGAGGAGAAACCTTTGGTGTCTATCGTGGGTAACCCGGGGCTGTATTATTTAGGGTTTCTGCTAATATGACAGTTTACTTAACAGCAAAAAACTAAGATTTTAGAGCGCTCGCGCTATAATCCTTTGACTGACAGGACAGCTGTTTTGGTCGTTGCTTAGCAACATAAAAAAACACAGCACTGCTCTTTTATTAAAAGTCACCAAAAAAGGCAAGAGGACCTGGCTGCAGCCATACGGCGAGTGGAGCTCCACCGGAAATACGTCACCTCCACCCGCAAACCGGAAACACGTCACCTCCACTAAAATGAAAATGGCGTCGCGCACTTTATTTTATTTATTTTTTTATTATAGCCTATTAATTTAGCATCGCTATAATAGCGAGTTACAATGGGTTAACATATCATAACAAAACTACTTGTGAAATTTCAATGGATGGAAAACATTGTGGGAAACATTATTTTACTGTGATATGTACATGTTATTTTGTTTAAAATACAAATTGTGATTAAGATGTTTAATAAAATAACTTCTCATTTAATGTCCAGTGACATAGATCTACTGTTTTATTTACTGTTTTTACTGATTTAAAAAGTCTTCTTTGACTCTTTTAAGAATGTGTCCAAACCATTGAACTCAAAAGCTTTTAAAACTTTTAAAATTCTTGAGTCAGTTGTACATCTTTGAGGTGTCTTTTTCTTTCTTTCTTTCTTTCTTTCTTTCTTTCTTTCTTTCTTTCTTTCTTTCTTTCTTTCTTTCCCCTCCAATATGTGTAATATATTGTTGTTCTGTGAAGCTCTCATAACTGTATGTGATGCTGTCCTTTGTTTGTTACACCACAATGGTTATAGACACACCAAAACGTATTATTAATGATATAAATAAATGTATATATAATTTTCTTTTTGGAAAAATAAACATCATTATTTGAATAAAAAAAATATTTTTTAATCCACTTAATCAAGGTGGGCTAAATGTACTTGATTTTGAAATATCTAACACTATTTCTAAAATTAAATGGATAAAAAATGATGTTCGTTCAAAAGATAAATTATGGTATTATATCCCTAATAGTATGTTTGAAAAAGTAGGTGGTATTGAATTTCTCCTTAATTGTAACTTTAATATTTGCAAGCTTCCCATAAAACTTTCCAATTTTCACAGACAGGCATTATTATCATGGATAATGATATACAAACATAATTTTTCCCCTCACAAGTGCTTAATTTGGAATAATAAATACATTACACACCAAAATAAATCTCTTTTTTTTTTAGTTAATTGGTTTTTTGAAAAAATGTTTGGTTGGTTTCACAGCTGTTGAATTCTAATGGTCACGTGCTTACCTATGCAGAGTTCTTAAAAAATGTTCATTTCATATACCTGTAAAGGAGTATGTAATGGTAAGTAATGCCATTCCCTTAGAACTTAGAAAAATATTAGTAAATGAAATAGATAAAAATCCAAATGTTGATCTCTGTCTTAAATTGAAAGGTATAAATATAAAAGGAAAAAAATGTAATAACAATTATCTTAGAAAGATTTGCCAAATTTTTAGTGTTCCTTAAGCCATTGGTTTTTGGAGATATAAAATACTAATGTTGAATTGCAACTCAAAGAAAGGGCATTTAATTTTTTTATGAGTACAGTGCTGACTTCAAAATTTGGTATATTGTAAATTTACTCATATATGGAATGTTTTTCATTCATAAATGTAAATGGGCAGTGA
Source organism: Garra rufa (assembly GCF_049309525.1). Classification (NCBI taxonomy): domain Eukaryota; kingdom Metazoa; phylum Chordata; class Actinopteri; order Cypriniformes; family Cyprinidae; genus Garra; species Garra rufa. The sequence goes on from NC_133363.1 coordinate 52,434,645, forward strand.
AAAAAAACTAATTTTACTAATTTTAAAATAGAAATTGGCCACTATCTGTGTACATTAAAAGAAACAAATAATAGCAAAGCAAAAAAAAAAAAAAAAAAAAAAAAAAAAATTGGTTATGGATACTTGGTTATGGATATGTGATGTTACAGCTTTCTTTATTTTAATTTTAATTTTCTATTTTATGTTATGTTTTATGTACTATGTAATTGCCCTTGTATGTTCTTTTTTTTGTTTTGTTCTAAAAACTGAAAAAAAGATGCTGTCCGTATTTACATCTTCATTATTGTAATATTTAATTGTGCAATAAAAAAAAAAATCTACTGTTTACTTTCTAAAATATATAATTATATACACATATCATTTGCCAAGGTAAACGTTTTAATTATGAAATGTACAGAAAATGTAAATATTAAGAACACGCATATGTAACTATAAATAATACAAAACGAAAAATTAAACAATAAGTTTTAAATATGCAATGTCTTAAAATTTTGCCCGGACCATCAAGGCGACCGCGTCATGCCCGGACCAATATGGTGTAACATACGTCGGAAGTGGAGGTGACGTATTTCCGTTCTTGAGTGGAGCTCCACTCGCATCCACGGTCTGCAGCCAGACCCTTCTCAAAAAAGGCAGTGCTGTGCGCCTCGCGTTTTTAGAACTAAAAGACGCGTTCGGTGTGATCGCGGCCTACAGTAACTATGCACACAATGATTGGCTGATAGGGGAGGGGTCTCTGTCAGAGATTTATTCATAGAAATATTGTAACGTGCACTATTATATCATATTTAAATAAAGGTTTTAAAATAAAAATGTTGCCATATTCAAATAAAGATTTTAAAATGCAGGCTAAGTGTCACTTATTAAACGTGTATCTTCAGCCTCATGTGCTCTCCTCGTATACAGTTAGCGGCTATATATAAACAGCCTTTTAATTAACAGGGTAGAATAATCATAGGTGATAGTAAGGCATGTAACCAAACTGGACGCAAGAACAACTCTTACTTCTTGCCCAATTTGTTCATGAAAACAAAGTTGGGATAACCTCAAAAACTAAAAGAGATGTGTGGGAAAATATATGTGTGCAAATAAATGCAGCTTTCCCACTTTTTGTCCAGAAGCAAAGATGACTGTGAAAAGCGCTGGTATTCTTTGCAAAGTCATGCAAATTAAGGCAGAGATTGCAGAATTTAAGTGACAAACAACTACTACAGCTAAACGGACATTACTTTCAAGTTGCCGATAATGTTTTCATGTAACCTTATGCTATTGCAGATTAAAATCCTTAGCCTCATTAAAATATTTATTGCATTCATAAGAAGCTGCCATTCGAGGATTGTCAAAACATTGATCTGTGGCGTTATTGAGTTTTTTCTATTTGTTGCAAATCTACAGCAGTCCTTCGCGATTAAGACCACATCTTCTGAAAAGCTCATTATCATCCAATGCTTCTAAAATGTTTATGTTCCGAGGCAGACAGCCGGCAACAGCCATTATAGGATAGTTTTAGGACTTGATCTTAGTGACTTAGGAGTCCTCTCCACTACTCCTATCATTTCGCAGATTTAGGAGCTAGTTTTAGTGCTAAAACGGTTTGTGAAATACCCTTAGAGCAAAAATTAGGAGTCCTAAATTTAGGATTGTTTTAAGCATTACTTTTAAGATTTTCTCCTAAATCGCTAAGTTATGAGATAGGCTACTTTTATCCTTAAGATCTTTTAGGAACAGGGGCCCAGAATTTGGTGATGTGCGCGCGCAGGCAGCACAGGCTTGCGGTGCAGAAGAACGCGTCAAGTATAAATCAGCCTAAATAAGGCTTAAATCACAAGATCAAATCCTTACAAATCCCACCACTGGTAACCACAGATGTAGTCAAAATAACATCACATTAACTGAGCATGTTCCACTAATCTTTAATTGAAAATATAAAAATACAGTGTTTTTTATAACGCAATAACATTCAATAGCATTTATGGCCACTGTTTTTCAAATGTATTTATTTTTTACATTTGCTAATTGTTTAACAACCACATGCAACAACACAGCTCCTATTCACCATAGTCAAATATTATAAAGGTGCCATAGAATGGAAAACTGAATTTACCTTGGCATAGTTAAATAATAACAGTTCAGTACATGGACATGACATACCATGAGTCTCAAACACCATCGTTTCCTCCTTCTTATATAAATCTAGTATTTGCAAAAGACCACCGAAAAATAGGTAAATTCCAACATAACACCGACTGCGAAATCGTTAATAGTTACGCCTCCAACATTTGCATCGCCCAATCCTCTGTAATGTCAGCACATCGTTTAAACAAGGCAAGCCACAGAAGGGACACGGTTAGCTTAATGCTAGCGCTAGCCTGTTACATTGCAATACATAGGATTTCACTTACCACATAAGCAGAGATGACTGTGCTGTTGATGGTGAATGATAGAGAAATAACTGCCTGATGATGGCGAATGATTTACAGATCCCGAGTATCACTGATGAGCTGCTGAACTTGTGTGGTAAGTACTTGTGTTTCTGCATTGAAACTTTACACAGAGCACATGCATCACAGTAATCAGACTAAACTGTCCGCGATGCAAAACGGCAGATTCAACAAATCGCATATTAAAAGGGCTAGAGTCCCTAATTAAATATATTTTTTTATCCATGTGCGAGCTATTGAGCTCTGTGAAACAGCCAATCAGAGCAGAGCTCATTAATATTCATGAAGCTTCCAAATAAGGCAAAAAAAGAGCCTTTTATTCTAGGGGTAAATCCTAGGGTTGTAAATGGACCTGTAAAACCATTTCTGTAGATTTTTTTGCCCTTTCCTATGCCATTTACCTTCTATGTAGATATTAGAGAACAATTTTAAATATTATCTCAATGCATTCTATGGCACCTTTAACCGTAGGATTATTACGTTTGGGGCGGAGTGCCTTGCTGAACTCCTCCCTGTGTGTAAACACAATTATGTTTGTTCACTTAACGATACAGTTGTAAGTATTTAAACATGTTATTGTTTAGAGCACAAAAAAATGCATGCTTTAACAAAAATACAAGCTTCACATTTCTGCTTTTTTTTTTAACAAGAACTTCTTTTGATCAAATGTGAATAATTACCAAATAGTCACAGCAATCTTCTGTAATTTACTTTTTTATTGTGTACAGTATAAGCACAGGCTACACAACTTTAAACAACATACACATGCCATTTTCCGATTAATGATAATCCTGTACACTGTAACCGATTTTTGTAATTTGAACAGTATTTTACTGTAATATCTACAGTAAGATACTGTAAAATGTATATACAGTATTTTACTGTAAACTGCAAAGGATTATGGGAAAATATATGATCACTACTGTAATTCTCCACTACTGTAAATCCGTTTACAGTAGTGAACTTGCCCGCGAAAATTTGACCAATGGCAAGGGAGATTTTTTTTTCTCCTGTTGAGAGGAAGTGGCGGTAAAAAGGACAAAAGAGAAATGTTGCATCAATAACTCGACAAAAAGGTTAGTATATTATTTCTGTTTTATGAAAAACTGAACAATTTTAATTTGTTTTCACTTGTTAACAGCAAACTAACAATATTCATCGTGTTTTTCATGTCGGTAGCCTTTTTTTTCTGACTGACGGCCGGGGCGCCGCCATAACGGTGAAAACATGGACTGGTGAGTAAATTAAGGTGACCTATATTAGTCGAAATAATCTTTATTTAAACTGAGAAACACGTTTGTATATTCGGCTGCCCTTTAATGCAAGTTAGTTCGTCTGACGAGCCCTTACTCAAGCTTAACAGCAAACTGAGGTGAAATACTGAGGTAAAGTGCGTTAAGCAACACCACTGTTAAACTGTATTTTCAAGCCCTTCTTTTGTTTGTTATTTTCAAGTTTCTGGTCTGGATGTCGTCTGTAACGTCGGAGCGCGGAGGTGTATTTTGGATCTTCTTCTGTGAATGACTGCCATAGTATCGACGATAACATGAACTGGTAAGCTAATAATGTCAGTAAGCCGAAGTTGACAAACTTAACGTTAGTCACAGAGCAGCATAATATCTTTTAAACGCTGCCTCTTTATAGCTAGCAAGGCAATTCTCTTCAAATGATGTTTAAGTAAGAAATGTGTGTATGAATGTCGTATGTAACTTTATAGACGGTCCCTTCAGTGACAGACGTGACATAAACAGCGCGCTAACATGAAACACTGAGGTAAAACTGAACACCGCGGTTAACTGCATCTTTTGTGTTTTATTTTCAAGTTTGTGGTCTCGTGGTCATGTCGTCTGCATCGGAGGTGTATTGGAGTCTTTTCTGGTGATTGCCGTCGTCGCGGTGCAAACAACAGGTGAGCTTCCCCTTTCATCAATTTAACTAAGTTAATGTTAACGTTACTAAATTAGCCAAATTAGCCACAGGCTGCTGTTCTCCACTGACTTGCAGAACAGGTTAACTTTTTAAAGAGAGTAACGAGCTAGCAATATATTAATATAGCAAGTTTTGCTAATAAATATTATAAATGTTTATTTTATTAAAAATGTAAATTTTATTACTGTACAGTAGTTGTCTTTTCTGATCATAAACTATAGTAACACTAAAAGGGTGTTGTGACACTGTCTGTTACAGGAGATTTCTCCAAGCACTAACTGGATGCTGACCATCAAGGGCAGAATCATCATACAGCCAGCTGTCCATTTTACAGACATGCAGAATAAGGTAACCTAAAACATATTTTGTTTTACATTGCATTTACATTCATGCATTTTTCAGATGCTTTTATCCTAAGCAAGTTATATTGTATTTAAAGTACACATTTGTAAGGTATTTATTTCCTGGGAATGTTTTTTATTACCATCAAGATTGAGTTTGCATGCGCATTAAAATTATTTCTATTAAACCAGCATTTAAACAGCAAAATGCAGCTGCTTCAGGTATCTTTAACTTACTGTAACCTTTAAATTCATAATAGCAATCTTACTGTCTGTCATTTTAGATTATTGTTACTGTAAAGCAACAAATGAAGAGTTTGGTTGCAAAACGCGATAAACGCCATTTTTTGACATTTGGATTTTATTATTGGAAATCACTGTTCAGATGTCCCTTAATCTATGTGTGAATTGCTGCCATTAATAACATTTAAGAATGTATATTTTAGGCCTACTACAAAATGTATTTTTTTCACAAAACGCGATATCCGCCAGACCAGTTTCTTTGCAAAGTGCGATATGACCGTACGTGCGCGAGTTCAGCATCCCCTGGGAAGAGAGTCACCGCCGGTGAAATGCTCCGAGTTTGCTTATAGATTCATTTAACGATAATATCAAAACAAAAAACATGTATTTTTTAAAAGAGGATTCAATAGGCTAACTAAAAAACGTTCACCATTTAATTGTTAATACTGTAGGCGAGCTGTCAGTCACGTAGGTTAAACAGCTGTCTGTCAGTCAGAGAATCAAAGCTTCAGAGTTAAGCTAATGTCATGGATTTCGATGACGGATTGGAGCCGGTCATTCCAGCTGCTGTTGGGAGAAAGAGGAAGGCATCTAAAGAAAATCATCAAAGGGAGAAGACCAAACGGGCAAGGCATTCAGGGGAGGGAAAACATCCGAAAATGTATTGTGGTCATCGCGCGAGTAATGCTGGTCTGTGTCATGCCGACAAACTGTCATATGAAGATGTAGCCTTCAACTTCACAAAAAATGTATAAAAACACTACAAAAGTGGAACGGGATAAAATACTCCTCCGTCTCTCAACAATAAACAAATGCAGCAGGGAACGAGTCTCCGCTGATTTCAAGAATCTGCAAGGCTACATTTCTAAGTTTATTTTTTAAATAATTAATTTTAATTATTATTATTATTATTATTATTATTACAGTGAAATAATACATTAAATATGACGGGGCGAGGCGAGCTTGTGTCGCGGACTCGGTGCAACAAAGACAAGAACTGTGACACCGCGCCTCCGCCCGCTCTGATCATAAAGGTTTGGTTTTCGAAAATACACACACACACACACACACACACACACACACACACACACACACACACACACACACACACACACACACACACACACACACACACACACACACACACACACAAACAAAATGGTTCACTAGCTTTTCTTAACGGTATTACAGTAGTAGAATATAGCCTAAGGTGGATATATAGCGTTTTGCAAAAAAAATAAAAAAATAAAAAAAAAGTTATGTTGTGTATGTTCTGGCCAAAACTAACTCAGAATCTTATTATTATTAATCATTTTTTGTATATACTATTCCATATATTTATGATGTTTTTTGTTTTTTTACCAATTTAAGATGTTTGACAATGTTAAGATAAGTATGTTGCATTTTGGCATGGTTTTTGACTTATTTATGAACTATTTATCTACATAAAATTAAATAAAAAATATCCTGGATTTGAAGAATATTGTGTCTCTGGCCTTCACTGAGCTCAAGTAATAGTTTTATGTACAAAAATTGTAAATTAACTTGACTGTTGATGTCTTAAATAATAATGTCAAATAACCAACATTTCTCAAAATGGATATATCTCGTTTTGCAACAAAACTCTTCAAATATAGATTTTTAATCATAGTAGGCCTATTATATGCACAGACTTTCTAGGAAACACACACATGTTTAGAATGTTTATATGAACAGATTGGTTAGCATTTAGCATGGTCTGTGGCAGACTTTACTAAGTGTCAGGGCAACAAAATTCAATAAACAAGAATGTAATATTAAGTGATTTAAATCAAGAAGAAAATATTGTCTTTTTGCTCCATTTAGTAAAAACGGTTCTTAACAAAGCCATGTTGTGCATCTCTGCACACAGCAGTGTTTCATTACTGAATGAATTTACCTTTTTTAAACACCTAGAATCAGTGACTTACTGACCCATTCATAAAATTCTTTATAAAAAATTTCAAGAAAAAGTTTCTTCAGTTTTTTTTCTTACTACTGCGTTCGTATGTAGTATATAATTTTTTTTTAAAATGCATACAGCACCAAGTTTGACAGTTGAGGCAAATTCTTTAAACACTGTTTTTCTTGTGCTTGCAGGTTCGTTCAGACAGTCAACCTTTGTGGCAGCAAATGCATTGACAGTCACAGATCAGATGGACTTCTGGAAAGAGGGTGCAAACAGCAAGCATCAGCCTGAATCCCATTCTGCCGTTTCTCATCAGAGAGCTTGTCAACTTTGACTCAAAATTACTCAAATTTAACACAACACAAACACATTTTTACTGTATGATTTTATTTTATTTACACTACCAGACAAAGCTTTTGAACAGTAAGATTTTAAATGTTTTTAAAGAAGGTCTCTTCTGCTCACTAAGCCTGCATTCATTTGATCCAAAGTACAGCAAAAACAATACAGTTTTGAACCATTTTTATTATTTAAAATAACTGTTTTCTTTTTGAATATATTTTAAAATGTAATTTATTGCTGTGATCAAAGCTTAATTTTTAGCATCATTACTGCAGTCACATGATCCTTCAGAAATCATTCTAATAATTTGATTTTCTGCTCAAAAACTATTATTATGATGTTGCTGAAATTATTATAATGCTAAAAACAGTGGAGTACTTTTTTTTCAGGTTTCTTTGATGAATAGAAAGTTCAGATAAACAGCATTTATCTGAAATAGAAATAGTTTGTAACATTATGAATGTCTTTATTATCACTTTTGATCAATTTAAATCATCCTTGCTAAATAATATCTTTCTATTCATCAAAGAATCCTGAAAAATCTAAAAATTAAATAAAATGTTTATCAGCATACTAGAATGATTTCTGAAGGATCATGTGATACTGAAGACGAGTAATGATGCTGAAAATTCAGCTTTGATCAAAGGAATAAATTAAATTTGGATCAAATTAATGCAGGCTTGGTAAGCAGAAGAGAATTCTTTAAAAAAATCTTAGTGTTCAAAAACTTATGACTGGTAGTGTACTTACTTATTTTTGCTTTTCAGTATGTGTATGTTTGCCATGATACAAAGTCTCTGTACTTTTAAAAAGAAAATGTTCAACAATTAAAAAGAATATTATCAGAACTAATGCTTATGAGTTATTGTGATTTTTATGGGTTTGGGGTGGTAAAAATCTTGAATTACAGTGCTGTAGGTTAATTGGATTGTTTTTACAGGTAAAAAATGTTTAAAATAAATGAAAATAAACTCTATAGTACTGATACTGTAATTGAAAATACAGTAAAAATACTGTAATTGAAGATACAGTAAAAACACTGTAAATGAAATTACAGTAAAAATACTGTAAATGAAATTACAGTAAATACCTTTTAGTACTGTAAATGCACTTACAGTAATAATACTGTAAACATTTTTACAGTAACTTACTGGCATCCAGCTGCCAGTAAGTTACTGTAAAATTTACAGCAAACTTTTTACAGTGTAGGTACTGTATGCATTTGCAGAAGTTATTTGAAACACAAATAATTAACTGTATTTTTTGTGTATAATGTAGTCAGCCTTAAAACTCTGTCTATCTTAAAGTGAGCTACAGAGATTGGATACCTGCCAGACCTTAGACTCTAACCTTTGGGTTACAAGTCCGACTCTCTAACCCGGAACCCCATATATGCGTCTACCACTGAGCTACATTCCTCTCTAACAGTGTTTATGGACTTTTACTGTTACACCAAGAAAGCAATTATATGGTGTCAGAAGTTCTAGATGCTCACCAATACAATGAAATGATCCAAAAGAAGATACATCAGATATAAAATAGTATACTATAGTATACAGTATACTACAAAGAATTTAAACTTTATTTTTCACCAAGTTCACAAAGAAGCAGCACTTATGTGCACACTGCATATTGGCATGCATTTTACATGAATGTCACAAGCTACAGTACTTTCTATCTGGCTAAAGCTGGCTATAGATTAAAAAACAAGTCACAAAGTTTAATTTCATGTTGTTCAGCCTTTAAAAGCAATGCAAACAAAATAAAAGTTTCTGAAAAGGACACTTTAAGAAACTCCCTCTATGGTGTTGCATCTGCCAACCTTCAAAGATGAATCGATTCAATCTTCTCATTTTTTTTTGACACAGAGAAAGTTGAGTCTCTGCTCACAGTCTGTGGGTTTACAAACCTTCTGTGTTCTGTCATAAACCCCACAGCGCTGGTTCATGGGTGGGCACTGGGGCTCTCCAACCGAAGACCAGACATTGTAATCAAAGGCGACTCCGTTTACCCAAAACCAACCACCAGCTAGAAAGCGTAGACCGGTCCACATTTCATCTGTATCAGCTGCTGCGCTATTAATCTTCACTTCTTCCATAATGGTTGTTGAGTTTATTATGGCCAGGTCATCGTAGTTTTTTCTGCAGTATTCCAAGGCCTCTTCCCATGTGCTTCTCTGATGCACCACAATCAGCTCATAGACATCCATACAATAAAACTGTAGATGGTCAGAGCAGGTTCCGTCATATAGTGTAAGTGTCAGTTTACAGAGAGTGCCACATTTTTCAGTATCTTTATTAGGTTGTCCTGGCTCCCAAAATGTAATCGTTGCATCTCCACCTTCGGACCATATCCATCTGTTATTATCTGTAGGATCTCGCAGAGCTCCAATCCAAAAATAATTACTTTTAAGTAGAGGATTGCCACACATAGTATTTATATCTTGCTCTCTGACAGTGGACAGGTCATAATAGTTCTTTTTGCAGTGCTGCTGCGCATCGTTCCATGACAAATACCGATCAACGAAAAAGTGAAATCTGTAGTCGCTGACATTCAGCCCAAAGAGGCTCAAAAAAAGCAGCAGAGTGACTGAAGCCCTCATGTCGACTTGGATGATCTTCAGTGCAGCAGCAGAATTCTGAATGAATGTGGTATTCTAAGTTTATATCAGGATATTGTTGACTTGTTACCACGCCTTTTCACAAATTTCTGGCATAAACAAACCAATGAAGAGCGAGCATGGTGGGTTCGGCCCTGCAGTCAGTACATAAACAAATTTCTTTCTCAAAATGCCTACTTGAGGCAAATCAGGTGATTCAAAGAAAGCACATACCTGGCAACACATTTAAGTCAAGGTACACTCTCAAAAAGGATGTGTTAATTTTTTACACATTGTTTGTGTTATGTCTATTTTAGCACATTTTGTGTTACTTTGTGTTGAATGTGTGTTAAAAACGTCCAACACAATATGTGTTAAATATCAGCCAATCACATTGCTGCTTGCCTCACTTCATGAGCCGTTATTCTACTGAGACAAGCTAATAGGCGTTATGCCCAACAGGCTTCCGTTTTGCATATCCCTCTTTAAATATGAGCATGATTTACTCAAGATTCAAAGTAGACACTAAAAATGATCATAACCAATGTCCATCACATATGTGGATTGATAAATAAAAGTTTTAAATTTTTATTATTTTCACTAACATTTATATATAAATATCGAATGAAACGTCCACAATAAACAGCTGGCTTGTTTAACTGATTACCTTAAAAGTCCGTCGATATCGCCATTATTTATTACGGCTATTAACACGTTCTCCGACAAGCGGAAGCAATGAGACCTGTTTTCCGGGGTTGGTCAGGTGACGTTCGACATATAGCCTATTTCCTCGTGCTGCAAGTTTTCATCGTCAGGACATAACTTCGATGTGTGAAGGTAAGAAATGTTTGTATTTGCCATTATACGTTTTTAAAATGTCTTTTGTGATCGTTTGGAGACGGTCGAGGGGCATTTGGCACATATATATGTGGTAATATTGCCTCACGAATGCCGATGCGAGCTGCGCCTGCGGCACATCACGACGGTGGGAGCTTATTTTAACAAGTTTCTTTTGTCGGATTAATTGTGAACAGAATCGCTTTTAATTCATCATTGACACGTTGTAGTGCTAATGAGAAAATGCATTCGTTCGTCACGTCTTTCTCTTTGAAAATGAACAGCTTCGCTGTGACATGTATTGTGCAAATTGCCCTAAGATGCTAACATAATCTATAATGCTAAAGCTTTTCTTGCCTTTTTAGCTATTGCTATTTTACGATATTCGCTATGTGTAGCCTATAAATAACAAAAGTATCTTTATTTTACTCTTGCAGCTTTGACTGGAAGACACTCCTGAAGTGCTTGTGGCAGTTACTGACATGACAGAGACAAACGAGAGACTTCATCTCACGACCCTCACCATCACTTGTATGCTGATAAAAATATGTAAATAAAACGATTAATGCTTAAGAGGTTGTCAAATACCACATTTTTTTAAAGTACAAACTTTATAAACCATTAACAACTTTTCACTCAAGGAACAATTATATGTTGAAATGACTGAATTGATTGTTTACCTCTCTTTTTTTAACCTTTTTGAGTTTTTATGTAATTGTTAGTAGCAGGTTTAATAAATTGTGTTTAAACTATACATTAGTTTGCAGTGTCTTTATTGCATACAAAAATTTGGTAAAAAATAACACAATTGACACAAATTGTGTATTTATAACACAATAGTGTGTAGAAAAAATCAACACATTTTCTGTGTTAGCTGGAATAACACACTAGTTGAGTTAAAACTAACACAAAATGTGTTGTCCTTAACTAGACACAAAGGTGTGTTAAGAAACAACACAGGCTGTGTTGTTTTTAACACATCCTTTTTAAGAGTGTATATGACATTAGAAATGTCTGGAAGAAACCAAAAATAAATCAAAAATACTTTTAAAGTCCCCCTGAAATCAAAATTAAAGTTTTTTGGCTTTTAGTATGAATATATTATCCTTAAGATTATCTATAAGCTAGTGTGATTCAAAACAACGACAAAATTCGTGTTTACAAGATATGGGCATTCAAAACTTAGTCTCGTCACTTCCGCCAATATGAATCAACGATTTTGATGATATCACCGTGCACTTCAGTTTCTCATCAAACGTTCTGTCCAATCAAATGCTCTCTAGAGTCCGTATTGTCCCGCCCCCTACACAGAGACGCAATACACGGAGCAGATCATATGCGCTCATGTGCGATCGGCATGTATTAAACTACACAGCCTCAGCATAATTATGAGTTTCATATTGAATCTGTGGGGTAATTTATTAGTCTGTGGCTGTCATAAGCTACAAATGCGGCTTTTCCGAGCTTAACGGCTCTGGCCCGAAGAGATACTGTATAAATGAAACGCTATTGGCTATTCAAAATAAGTGGGCGGGGCTGGGCGATATGTTTTTGTTTCAGTCAGAGCCATATAAAAAGAGAGTTGCGACACTCCCATAGGCTTCCATAGGAACTGAGGAATGCGGAAGTAAAGCGTGTCATGGAGCGGTCAATAGTTCCAAACAACCAATAGCTCCTCCATTGAAGCCCATTCATTTCAGCGCTTCTCAAGCACAGTCGCAAGTATATTGAAGAAATTACTGCATTTCTTTACATTTTAACGCATCAGTTGACCTCTCGAAAAACTGGCCAATAGTGGTATTTTATGAAGCGTGTTATAGTTAATGTTTATCGTTAAAAAATAAACAGTTAAACTGTAAATGCAGCTGGATAACGTGAGAAACACCGTAATAGCGACCATAACCAGATACTAGTTGTCATATTTTTATGTTTTTAGTCTTTCTGCAATCTTTCTCTCACTGTAGGAGGTTGAGTTTCAGTAAAGACTGCATTCAAGAAACACGATAAAAATGTATGCTGAATGCAATTCGTTGCCTTGTGTTTTTTAAACATTATTTTCATCTTTTCTATTATGTTAAATGCCATTTTTGCTTGCCTTTTATAATATTCACTTATGTTGTATATTTGAATATCATAAAACAAGAGTAAATTACTTCTATTTATTTAACATTAAATCGTTAAATCGAAACATACTGTATAAAAAAAGTGTTTGATCATGTCCAAATACACATGCAGATATATTTAACCTTAAATATTACACTAACTGTAATCTAAATACTATATTAGAAAATGTTATCTTTTAAATGGTCAGGATCATTATTGCACATATTAAGTACAAAAAAAAACTCAAAATATTTACTAAATAGAACTTAACTATATATATTACAGTTATTTAATTGAATAAAAGTTACACTTAAGGTGTTTGGTCACATTTGACTGCCAAAGAGTATGAGAACATATTAATTATGTCTCTTTATCACTCCCCAGAATAAAATGCGATTGTAAAGCGTATTCAGAGAAGTTATACACAATCAATGCACATTATGTGTTAATAATTTCTCGAAATTGCTGCAAATATAGTAAAACTGCTGTCTATCCTATTTAACTCCATTCAAACACATTGACAGCGCGGAGCTGTTTGGAACTATTGAGAGCTCCATGAACCACGTGACCGTGCGGCGGCGAGATCAAAGCGTGTCGCAACTCTCTTTTTATATGGCTCTGGTTTCAGTTAAAAGCACGTCACCACATAGAATAACGCTGCATGTTTCAAGGCACTTCAGTGAACCTTTAAAATCCAGATAACATCACCTATTCAGTTCTTAATTAGAAGATACATTTGTGAGGGACCCCCTTCTCAAAATATAGATTACATTTTATTTGACTTTATTTTGTCACTATTGTAAAAGAAATTATTAAAATATGTGGAAAGTAATATTAAGTAAATCAGAAAAAACATTTGACTCTAATATGTAAAAAAAAAAAAAAATTAACAAGAATTTTGAAACAGACTTAATCCATTGTTTAGATTTTTGTACTAGAAATGTATGCAAATTAGCACGTTTCATTAAATAATGCCTCATTTGCACTTTTAAATCCAACATTTTAAAAAACTTAACTCACATAATTCAAAAAATGGTTGCAATTATCAATGTAATCAATCATCTTGGTAAGTAAGGTGATAACTATTAGTTAATTTTTTATTCTATTAATCACAGTGTTTTGCCTTAAGGCTCTAACCGTTGAGTGTACATTGGTTGTACAGTCGTTTTTGCGGTGCATTGTGGGATTAAATGAGTGCACTTGAGAATGTCCACTATGGTTTCAAACACCACTAAAAATCCCCTCAAATTGTGCCCTATTTGAGGGTATAGACCAATTTAGAGTAGAAGTCACTTGCAGCTGTGTGCATATTGGTTGCAGAAAAACACTGGTAACATGGTAACAAGTGGAGGTGAACGGGTAAAATCCATGGAATAAGAAAAAATATATATTTTTATGCTTTTGATGTCAAAAGGAATGCAAAAAACTATTGTATACTGTCGTCAAAGACGCCATTTGAAGCTAAACGTAGACGTTTAAACGGACACACTATGGATGAAAATTGCTGATTACTCTACTTTTAAAGCATAAATTTAATTTATGAACAATAGGTCTACATAATATTCACATATGCTGTTCATAGGGGACGTATTGTACTAGCCCTACAGTTACAGCATGACGTATTTAAACCTATTACTATTATTTACATAACATGCATTTATTTTATCTCCTAATTCGAACTTTATAACACGGTTTAAAGGTGCCATAGAATGGAAAACTGTATTTACCTTGGCATAGTTAAATAATAACAGTTCTGTGAGTCTCAAACACCATCGTTTCCTCCGCCGAAATAGCCGAATCATCAGAAGTTCTGCAGGTAGGCTATTGTGAAAAAACAAAGCGAGGACAATAGCAAAAATGGCAGATCATGGAAATAAATGTTATGTTCCTGGTTGTGCAGGAGATGTTAAGTTCAGGGATGGGTGGGTGTCTGTACTCACAAAGGCACAGAAAACAAATAAGGTTATCCAATAAAATTAAGCGAGCCACTAAAGGGACATAGGCTGTAGCCTATTACACTGCAGTACATAAGATTTCACTTACCACCTAAACAGAGTAGAGAAGACTGCGCGGGCCATGGCGAATGATTTACAGATCCTGAGCATCACTAACAAGCATCTAAACTGGTACTCATCAGCAACTGTTGATGGTTGTGAAGAGATGAGCCAAGGTCCAAACATCCCACATTTATTCTCTTTCGAAATTATGTCAGACATATTAAAAACTGAATCACAAGCTTCCAAATCTTCTATCAAAATATAACTAATTTCCAGCTATATTCGTATATTTTTAAAGATTGATTTTTAGTTAATTTCAAGTACCAGTGGTTTTACTTAACCCTTGCATAACTATACCAGCTGTTTTGAATGGGTAGAACACAACTGGAAAGGGAAGTTAGGCATTTATCCACTTTAGATACAGAGTGAGCGAAAAACAAAACAAACTCAGATTTGCCTGAGAGTTACGTGGGTTGAGACACAACACTGAAAAACAAGACGTGACTTCAAATCGAATGTTTTCATGTTTTGACAGCATTTGAATCATTTTTGAATACATGCAATTTAGTTACGACACCCTGTTGCAGCATTTTACACTCAGGTAACAAAACTTAATTTCTTAAAATAACTGAAAATATCTACTACAAGAGTACAACCAGATAATGCATTAATAGAACAATATCGATATTGCACTCTACTGACATTAATATTGCTTCTCATATTTGAAATTAAGATTTATACATTAAACAGCTGAACAAATAAGCTTTCCATTGATGCATGATAAGTTGGATAGGACAAAATTGGGCTGAGAAACAACTACTTGAAAATCTGGATTCTGAGGGTGCACAAACCAAAAAAAAAAAAAGGATTTCAGAAAATCGCCTTTGAAGTTCTTAGCAATGCATATTACTAATCAAAAATTACGTTTTGATATATTTACGGTAAGGTCACAAAATATCTTAATGGAACATGATCTTTACTTAATATCCTAATGATTTTTGGCAGAAAAATAGATGATTTTGACCCATACCATGTATTTTTGTCTATTGCTAAAAATATAACCATGCAACTTAAGACTCTTTTCTGGTCCAGGTTCACAAATAATCGAATGCATTAAGCTACCTATTTCTTCTGGAAACCCCTACATTTAATTTCATGTTTAGCGGTGAAAGCAAAGCAAACAAGCTACCTAGCAAACGTAATTAATATCAAAAAATCCCATCACACGAAGCTTCGAAAATGACATATTCAGCATATGACACAGAGAAAGTTGAGTCTCCGCTCACAACCGCTTTCCAAAACCTCTGCTTTACGTTATAAACCCCACAGCGCTGATCACATCTGAGGCAATATTGCAGGGCCTCTTCCCATGAGTTTTCCTACTTCACCAGGATCAGCTCAAAGACCTCTATACAAAAAAATGTTAAAGTCCATGCGCAAGTAATACTGTGAAATTTAGTGCTTTTCACCAGAGTTTGGTTCTCCGATATCCCAGCTGTCTATTGTTGCCGGCTCACCTGTAGACCACTTCCACGCACTCATATTTTGAGCATCTCGATGAAGTCCAACAAAAGATAAATAACTGACGCTTAGATAATCAGTTTTAGCTCTTCATTGTTGTTGGTGGACAGGTCATCATAAAGCTCTCTGCAGTAATCCTGGGCCCTTGACCCTTGACTTGTGTTTTCTGTAGAGACCCAACAAAAGAAAGTGTTGTCTTCATTTTTATATAAATCATTCTGATTCCAGTGCGGCTTTTTAAGCTCAGCAGTAATGCTGCAAAACCCCCTGAAGGTGTGAATGACTGCACCTATAATTGTCAAATTAACGTGACTGTCTCCACACCGCTCAAAAGTGATGGACCAATCACTGCATCACGCTTCTAAACCATTACCTTAACAAATTACAATATCTTCAGCCAGGAAAATCTGACGGAGCAAAGACAACACAAAAATCATCCAAAACAAACTGAAGGATCAAACAAACTACATTTGGATTCACTGCAAATATTTGTTTTTGAAAGAAGTCTTATAAAAAAAGAAGTAATTTTGTGAAATATGATTACAGTTTAAAATAACTTTGATTCTGTTTGAGTATATTTTAAATATTCATCTTCCTAAGGTGGCAAAGCTAAATTTTCAGCAGCCATTACTCAAGTCTTTCAGTATCACGTGATCTTTCAGAAAGCACTCTTAAGAAACATTTCTTATTATTATTTAAGTTAAAAACCACTGTGCTGGTAAACTTTTAGTTCACCCAAAAATGAAAATTCTGTCATTAATTATTCTCCCTCATGTCGTTCCAAACCCGTAAGACCTTAGTTCATCTTCTGGACTACAAATTAAGATATTTTTGAAGAAATCCTAAAAGCTTTCGGACCTTACATAGACAGCAATGCAACTGACACGTTCAAAACCCAGAAAGTTATTAAGAACATTGATAAAATTGTCAATGTGACATCAGTGGTTCAACCGTATTTTTTAATTTATTTTGCATTTCTAATTGGTCACAAAACATGGTCAAGAAATTTTACATGCAATGCATGAAAGCAGAAAATAGCCATTTTATGCATTGTTAATGAATGTGAGTGTTAATTCTGGTTTGTAACAGATGGGTTTATCAGTATAGAGTCTGTGACCTGAAAGCCTTTGTTTTGTCTTGTAGATGCTACTCTGAATATGTATGTAAACAAATGTTGTCCTTGGTGTGTCTGAGCTTTGAGTAGGATTACCAGCCATACGCCCTGGTCCACACCCCCTTCTTCTTGAACTCAGAGCTGGATCTCAGAGACATTAAAATCGCTAAGATGGAATAACATACAAATGAGAGTCAAATGAGAGATTCCACTTGTACATGTAAATCATGTGACAATTCGTTTCTTGTTATCAACATATTTTTAAAACACAAATTCAAGACTGATAATAAAAAATTCTAATGATTTGACAAAAACAAAGTGCCTCACCTTTGGCTGTAAGTACGGCAGTCTCAGAGAAACCTAGTTTAGGGCCTTCTGTAATACTGAAGAGCCAGTCGATGAACTGATGACATGAAGAAAGGAAGACTGGGTTATAAAATGAATACTTTTATTTACAAAGAAAGCACTTCTTTAATTAAAACGAACAGCTAACACATTTTTAATGTTACAAGAGATTTCTATTACATATAAATGTTCTTTTGAGCTTTCTATTCATCAAGAAATCCTGAAAAAATCAGTTTCCACAAAATTATTTAACAGTACAAGTGTTTTCAACATTGATAACAATAAGAAATGCTTCTTGAGCAGCAACTCGGGATATTACTAAAGATTAGAGTACTGATGCTGAAAATTCAGCTTTGCAACCACAGGAATAAAATATATTTATTTTTTACAATTAAGGGGACCAAGAACACAAATGGGAGAATGAGGAGGTAAGCATGGCTTTAGCATAGAAATCTATTAGCATTTATTTGAAATTTCATTATAACTTTTGACCACAAGGTGGCACTGTCTCAAAACCTTTTGAGTACTTTCAGGTCATGGTCTCGATGGTACATAAAGTTTTGTTACACCAATGCATTCGTAAAATGTATCATAATACTCTATTGAAGTCAATGGCAATTTCATGTTTTGTTTATTTATAGCGCCACCAAGAGGCAAATTTCCATCAAATTTTTTGTGTTTTTAGAGTGTGCCCATGCATGTGTGGCTCGAAACTTCTCAGGCTCCTTCAGGGCATCGACACATATTGCGTTTTGTAATGATACGTCAACGCCTTCATAAAATATAGCATTTTATTACAAAATTCAAAATTCAAAATGGCTGACATGGAAAAAAGTAAAAAGTAACTGGGTATCATTCGACTTGGCATGATGCACCGAATCTAAAGAGACCAGTTTTGATTTTTGGCCAAACCATTTGGAAGTTATAAGCTAAAATAGCCATTTTTCATATGTCCTGACCACTAGGTAGCACTGCCCCGAAACTATGCAGGTAGCCTCAGGTCATGCTTGTTATAACACACAGCAAGTTTGATCTCAATACACCAAACCGTTGCAGAGATAATAACCTCACATTCATTTTTGAGACCTTTTTGTAGAATTTGTTTGCGCATTATTCGAGAACGGTTTGAGAACGGTGAAAATCAGACAAACCGTCTAGGACGAGTTTGAAAAAGTAGGTTTTACAAACAATTAAAAACAGAAAAAAAACTAAACCTTTTCGACTTCATTCGACTCTGCATTCAGAGAAGAAAGAATTTTGATTTTGTGCCTTACGGTTCAAAAGTTATTAGCATAAACATGAGTGAAAATTTGGACAAGTGCTGGCGCTAAAGAGTTGGAGTTAGAGACTTCAAATTTGCTATGGTTAATGTTGACACAGTCCTCTATCTGTGTGCCAAATTTGACAACTTTCCCACAAGCGGTTCTATGGGCTCATAGACTCAAGAGCAGAAAAAGAAGCGGAAGAATAATAATAAGAACGCTAACAGTTTCAATAGGTGCCATCGCACCTTTAAAATTACATTTTAAAATGTATTTAAATAGAAAACTGAAAGATTTTTAAACTGCAATAACATTTCACTATGGTACTGTTTTTACTGTATTTTAGAGTAATAAATAAACACAGCTTTGCTGAGCATAAGAGACTTATTTATGAAAAAAAAAGGTTTCTCCCTGACCCCAAACTTTTGAAAAGGTAGTGTAGATAGACAAGAAAATATTAAAGGCATAGTTAACCCTAAAATTTAAATTACCCCATGATTTACTCACCCTCAAGCCATCCTACTTGTATATGACTTTCTTCTTTGACACAAATACAGTCAGAGTTATATTAAAAATGTCCTGGCTCTTCCAGGCTTTATAATGACAGTGAATGGGTGCTGATTTTGAAGTCCAATAAAGTGCATCCATCCATCATAAAAAGTGTTCAACATGGGTCCAGGAGGTTAATAAAGGCCTTCTAAAGCAAATCAATGCATTTGGGTAAGAAAAATATTCTTAATTAAAACTTCATAAACCATAATCTTTCGCTATTTGACGTTTGTACGTAAAAAAAAAGAGTGGCATTTCAGCGGGTGACGTTGATGAATGTGGTAATGAATGCAGAAGCACAGAGGAGAGAGCAAAGCAAAAAAACTGGTTACGAATCTTAAGTACAAAAAAAAAGTTAGGAGAAATTTTATATTAGCCAAGAGGAGACTGGTTTTCTTTGCTGTAAACGAAACTTGGTTCTTGCGAGACTATAGAATATTCTCACCGGAGCTTACATACGACAGCTAGTGGAAGCTAGAGATAACGGTTTATAAAGTTTTAAATAAGGATATTTTTCTTACACAAATGCAATGATTTGCTTCAGAAGGCCTTTATTAACCTCTCAGAGCCATGTGAAGTACTTTTTATGATGGATAGATGGACACTATTTGAACTTCAAAATCTCAACAGCCATTCGCTGCCATTATAAAGCCTGGAAGAGCCAGGACTTTTTTAAATATAACTCTGATTGTATTTATCTAAAAGAAGAAAGTCATATACAGCCAAGATGGCCTGAGGGTAAGTAAATCATGGGTTTTTGAGGTAAACTATCCTTTTAACTTGTATTACAATTTGGCGTACAACTCAATCCGCACTGTTTGTGCAATGGATATGAATGCCTTAAATTTTGCAAGTTCTTTTTTTCTAAGCATGGTTCAAAAAACATTCAGCAGAACTGCTGCCATGCTGAAGATGCCATACCTTTTGTGACTGGGACTTCCACGGCTCTTTAGCGAGTAGTTGCTTCATGCTGTATGGAATTCCAAGTAGGCATGATGTGACCGACAGCTCTGTGGCATCAGGGTTGACATAGAGGTCATGGGACAGTTCTGTTGTCAGAGAGGACTCTTGCCAGGGAAACCACTGGGCCCTGATGCCAACAAGAAGCGGAACACAATGATCAGCCCAAGACACCACTGCTGCAGCAAACACACCGAGGAGGAAGTCTGTGCCCTGCAAAGTGATGGACATTATGCTGAAATCAGTATCTCGCTTCCTGCTGCTGTGTTTTATAGAGAAAACAACTGTTTATATCATTGGCCCTAAAGCAAGGCAACTAAAAACACTTGGCAGATGACAGCGGCTGCTCTTTAGAGAGGCAAATCCACATACGACTGTAAAGTGACCTAAAGAATCCAATAAATTAAAACCAACAGATTTTGCAGCGCAGTCATACAGCACATACCTCTATAACATTGACACATTTAACAGAAGGAGATCCATATGCTACATTTCTGATGTGGCCCATTAACTCCAAAAGCCAATCCATTCGTTTAGAGACCCCTGAAAACAAACAAAACATTTACTTTCTGAAACAACATAAACGGCACTTTACGTGGTTATTGGAAACGGAAAACACAGGCCTTTTGAACCTGTTTTTATTTTTTATATTTTCCATTTTGTAGGCCTTATAATTTTTTCATAGTTTTATTTAGTACACTAAGTTAAGTTAAATTTAAAAAAAAGAAATGCTAAAAAACTCTCTCTATATATTTAATTTATATTAAAGTGCAGCAAAAACAGTAACATTTTGAAATATTTTTACTATTTAAAATAACTGTTTTCTTTTTGAATATATATAAATAAATGTAATTTATTCCTGGGATTTCAAAGCTGAATTTATAGCATCATTACTTCAGTCACATGATCCTTCAGAAATCATTCTAATTTTTGTCAGGTTTCTTTGATGAATAGAAACTTTAAAAACAGCATTTATCTGAAATAGAAATCTTTTGTAACATTATAAATGTCTTTATCATCACTTTTGATCAATTTATAGCATCCTTGCTAAATAAAAGTAATAATTTCATTCCCCAAAAAAAGCGTTTGAATAGTATAGTGTATATGTTACAACAGCTTTTTATTTCAATTCAATTCAATTCAATTCAAGTTTATTTGTATAGCGCTTTTTGCAGAGCAGCTGTACAAAAGTTTTAGGCTACTACAATATATTTAGTAGCTTATTAGTGGTGAATACTGTATGTTGAGTCGATGTACATATGATATAAATATTAAAATCAGTAACTGTGTAATCAAACAGATGATGAACACTAATTGCAATGGTTATGTGCTGTATTTCAGATAAATGATCTTTGAATCTTTCTATTTATCAAAGAACCTGATTTTTTTATATATATATTTTGGTTTTAAATATTGATAATATTAATGAAAGAACATTACAAATCTTACTGTTCAAAAATTTTTGACTGGTAGTGTATATACACCACCGTTTAAAATTCTGGAGTGTTTTTTTTGTGCACCAAGGATGCATTTATTTGATCAAACATGCAGTTAAAAACAGTAAAATCAAAAAGACTTTTTTTTTTCTATTTTAATATGTTTTGAAATATAATTTATTCCTGTGATGCAAAGCTGAATTTTCAGTAGTCAATCCTTAAGTCTTCAGTGTCACATGACCCTTCAGAAATCATTCTAACATGCTGATTTGCTGCTCAAGAAATATTTCTTATTATCAATGTTGAAAACTGTTAACATGCTTAATATTTTTGTGGAAACTGATGTTTTGTTTTTTTTCAGGATTCTTTAATGAAAAAAGTTAAAAACAGCATCTATTTAAAATGTAATTTTAATTAATAAAATAAAACTTGTAATGTCACTTTTGACCAATTTAATACATTTTTGGTGAATGAAAGTATTAATTTCTTTCTGACCACAAACTTTTGAACAGTAGTGCACCTTTTTATAATAATTTTACTAGTATATACATTAGTATTATTAACATACCTGTATTGGGACTAGAGGCGAAGCGTGATTGGTGGAGGGCCTGCATGAGAAGCCAGCTGATTCGTTTCTTATTTCCCACCTGGAGGATGGTACTGATAACATCATTGAGTCCCAGGAGAGGGACTCTGCCTTTAGAGGTCAAGTATGATAAGATAAAAGCTGTTTTTTCAACATTAGCCTGTAGAGGGAGCACAAAAATAGGAAACACTGTCTGTGCTGGGGTTGTATATCAGTTGATTTAATGTCTCTAGCCACTATCAGTGTACCTTTGAGCAAGTACTTTAACTTGTAAATTGCTCTGGAATGGTTGTTAGATTACATGATAAATTACAACAGCAGAAGCTGTCCTATGCTCTTGCCATGAATTATGATTATCATTAATTATCATGAAAGGAGCAGAAAACCTTCCATGGATGAAAGCATAACTATTTATCACTGCAAACATTTATGCAGCATGCATACATTATATTTGGAGGCTCATTTTATTCTTGCATAAAATGAGCCTTATTACTAAAATCAACAGCAAATTTAGAAAAAGAAAAAATGTTTTGGGATACTTAAGACATATTTTATTTTATTTTCACCCCAGTGGCTAGAAGGCATCTTCACGAGCAAAGATGAAGAAATAAAAACAAAATTCATGAAGATATAAAAATAAAAGACATCACAATAAAATACTTAATTTCTGCTGATGTGTTAAGAACATGTCTATAATAAAACATAATGCTAGGATCAGCAATTGATAGTTCACTATTTACATGTTAATGAAAGACAACAGGCATTTCATTTGAACATTCAGTCATCCCACAGACATTATTAACAGTTTTCGTCTTTTTTATGAATCTTGTGCTTTCAAAGTGAGTAAATGGGTTCATTACCCTGAGGCATGATGGTATTACTACACATCATAATGAAACATTTCAACACAATCAGATTTATAAAGCTATACATTAAGAACATTACAGTTATATTATACCTCAGTGACTTTGACTATGCGGTCGATCTCAGCATCGCTCAGTTCAGACAGACATGAACACATGGCTTCATACAGGTCTAGCTCACCAGCCTACAAAACAACACAAACAACACAAAAATATCAATGGACAGCAGTTCTTAGGCAGCATGTTTGACTATAAAATATCTTACCAGTTGCTAGGACATACCGGTATATTATCAGGTAAGAGGTTATAGATCTTTTCAGTGGTGGAGCACAGAGCGGTCCAGCAGTTTTGTGGCGGGTTGGGGACCAACATGGCTTTGGACAGGCCGCGCAGGATGGACAGACACAGGGGCCGGCGCTGAGGACGTGTGTCGGGCACAAACTGCTGGACCGCCAGACTGTCCACGTACACCTGCAGTTTGTCTTCAGCCACGTGCTTCATCCAGGAGCTCAGGCACTCGTAGAGAGAAGCCCTAGTGCGGAGCTGTGGAGGGTACAGATGTTGAGAAAATGAAGACAATTAGAGCAGACTGAGTGACAAAATTACAAAACAGTATGACATTTTGAAGCCAGAGAGCCATGATGAACTTCACACAGATGATAATACTATGAGATAATTAGCTACTAACTGCTACTTTCCTTTATGCACCCCTAAATATAACATTAAACGGATAGTTCACCCAAAAATTAAAATTTGATGTTTATCTGCTTACCCCCAGGGCATCCAAGACATAGGTGACTTTGTTTCCTTAGTTAAACACAAACGAAGATTTTTAACTCAAACCGATGCAGTCTATCAGCCATATAATGGCAGTGGATGGGCACCAAACCTTTAAAAGTAGTAGCCGCAGGGTGTAATTTGGATTTGTCTGTGCATGTTTTTTTTTTTACTTTTAAAGGTTTGGTGCCCATCCACTCACATTATATGGCTGATAGACTGCACCGGTTTGAGTTAAAAATCTTCGTTAGGTTTCACTGAAGAAACAAAGTCACCTACATCTAGGGATGCAACGATACCATTTTTTCAAAACCGATCCGATACAATACCAAAAATTCTGAGTAGCGGACGATACCGATACCAGGCCGATATCAGTGGGGGTATTTTACCTTCAAAACTAAAGAATGTATATAATTCACTTTGTCATTAAGATTTATTTGTTTTAGGTAAAGCAAGAAATACCAAATCTGCTTGCACTTTATTTTGGGAAAAAAAGGGTGAAAAAAGAGATACATGCATGAGTGCAATCAAATTCATAAATTCATATTAAGATTAATGTTTTAAAAATAACATTTTGACAACAGAAATATTACAGATATAAATAACTGAACAGATCTGCCAGCAGATGGCAGCAAGACATTGATTTAATTACTGAATCATTTCATTCATTTGATTCGCTTGAACGGATGGTTCATTCAGGAATAAAGCAAGCGACTCTCTGTTTAAATGGGAAATTGAATCATTTCACTAGATTCGTTTAAAACGCACGTTCATTCATAAACAAAACACCGCTGTGTTTGAATGGAGATGCGCAGCGGCTCAGTTGTGACTTGTTTCAGATTACTTTTGACGATGAAATAGAGCAAAATCAGGCAATAGTGTTATAGTCAGACAATGAAAGTCATTTAATAATAACTTCTTATTTATTTAACTGCTGTATTAAACAATCGAGAAGTCCTTGTGTTCTTCTGCGTGATGCTTCTGAAGACGCTTGATTAAATTTGTGGTGTTGTAATTCGCAATACTACTTCCACCTCATGACCATGTTCTTAACCCATCAGCAGAAATTAAGTATTTTATTGTGATGTCTTTTGGCTTTGCAAATATTGCAATTTGCAGTGCTACTAGCTGCTGTATCAAGAGTAAAATATTTCCAAATCAGGGACATATTTACCACGCTGAGGTAGACTTTGCATGTAAAAGTTCCCTCTGAACTGGCCTGTCACACTCACGTCACATGTGGTTTTGTAAGCAGCGCAATGTATTTTAAATGTATTTTATTTTTAAGGCAATGTTTTAAAATAATTGTGTTCTTGTATGAATTATTACAGTTTTTACAGTAGACTATTATTTCTTGCTATTTATTCAATCAAACTCTGGTAACGGTATCGAATTTGGATCGGTCACGCATCACCGATATCCGATCCATTCAAAAAGCTTGGATCGGCGTCGATACCGATCCAGAGTATCGGATCGATGCAACCCTACCTACATCTTGGATGCCCTGGGGGAAGCCTTTGGGTGAACTATCCCTTTAAACCTTACCAAGCATTCAAAAAGGATGTCTAACAAATCAGTAAAAATTTGATTTACAAATTGCACATGTAAACTCGATGCCATGTAGAGCTGCTTCATTATTGCAAAAGATCTGGATGGATCTATCTATCTATATTTAAATTAAATAAAAATAGACAAAAATCATCTATGCTGTAGTGTACTTCCTCAACTTTCTTAAAACTACTAAACATTTATTCAATATATAGAACAAGACAAGACAAAACTAAAGCATGAAATTAAAAATGAAAATCTGATTTGGAAAGTTATGAAATTTGTCACACAGTTAGAGTCTAAATATTAACCATAGCAAATTTGGAGTCTCTAACACAAACTCTCTTGCTCCACCAATAGGCCAAATTGGCTCATGCTGAGTCAAATGCATACCAACATTTTTAAAATGTGATTGAAATTAAATTTGATTTGGAAAGTTATGAAATTTGGCACACAGACAGAGGACAGTCTCAATATTAACTAACTCAAACTCTCCACCAATAGGCCAAAATAGCTCATGCAGAGTCAAATGGATAGCGAAATTTTTACATTTGACTGAAATTAAATTTGATTTGGAACACAGTTAAAGGACAGTCTCAATATTAACCATAGCAAACTCTCTAGTGCCACCAATAGGCCAAAAATGGCTCATGCCGAGTCGAATGCAAACCGAAATGTTTTAAATTGAAGTAAGTTTGATTGGAAAGTTATGAAATTTGGCACACGGATAGAGGACAGCCTCAATATTAACCATAGCAAATTTGGAGTCTCTAACTCAAACTCTCTAGCGTCACTAATAGGCCAAAATAGCTCAGGCCGAGTCAAATGGATAGCGAATTTTTTACATTTGACTGAAATTAAATTTGATTTGGAACATAGTTACAGTAGAGGACAGTCCCAATATTAACCATAGCAAATTTGGAGTCTCAAACTCAAACTCTCTAGTGCCATAAATAGGCCAAAATGGCTCATGCTGAGTCGAATGCATACAGAAACTTTTGAAATTTGATTAAAATTAAATTTGATTTGGAAAGTTATCAACTTTGGCACAAAAATAGAGGACAGTCCCAATATTAACCATAGCAAATTTGGAGTCTCTAACTCAAACTCTCTAGTGCCACCAATACCCCAAAATGGCTCATGATGAATCAAATGGATAGCGAATTTTTTACATTTGACTGAAATTAAATTTGATTTGGAACACAGTTAAAGGACAGTCTCAATATTAACCATAGCAAACTCTCTAGTGCCACCAATAGGCCAAAAATGGCTCATGCCAAGTCGAATGCAAACCGAAATGTTTTAAATTGAATTGAAATAAGTTTGATTTGGAAAGTTATGAAATTTGGCACACGGATAGAGGACAGCCTCAATATTAACCATAGCAAATTTGGAGTCTCTAACTCAAACTCTCTAGCGCCACTAATAGGCCAAATTAGCTCATGCCGAGTCAAATGGATAGCGAATTTTTTACATTTGACTGAAATTAAATTTGATTTGGAACACAGTTAGAGGACAGTCCCAATATTAACCATAGCAAATTTGGAGTCTCAAACTCAAACTCTCTAGTGCCACCAATAGGCCAAAAATGGCTCATGCCGAGTCGAATGCATACCGAAATGTTTTAAATTGAATTGAAATAAGTTTGATTTGGAAAGTTATGAAATTTGGCACACGGATAGAGGACAGCCTCAATATTAACCATAGCAAATTTGGAGTCTCTAACTCAAACTCTCTAGCGCCACTAATAGGCCAAATTAGCTCATGCCGAGTCAAATGGATAGCGAATTTTTTACATTTGACTGAAATTAAATTTGATTTGGAACACAGTTAGAGGACAGTCCCAATATTAACCATAGCAAATTTGGAGTCTCAAACTCAAACTCTCTAGTGCCACCAATAGGCCAAAAATGGCTCATGCCGAGTCGAATGTATACCGAAATGTTTTAAATTGAATTGAAATAAGTTTGATTTGGAAAGTTATGAAATTTGGCACACGGATAGAGGACAGCCTCAATATTAACCATAGCAAATTTGGAGTCTCTAACTCAAACTCTCTAGCGTCACTAATAGGCCAAAATAGCTCAGGCCGAGTCAAATGGATAGCGAATTTTTTACATTTGACTGAAATTAAATTTGATTTGGAACATAGTTACAGTAGAGGACAGTCCCAATATTAACCATAGCAAATTTGGAGTCTCAAACTCAAACTCTCTAGTGCCATAAATAGGCCAAAATGGCTCATGCTGAGTCAAATGCATACAGAAACTTTTGAAATTTGATTAAAATTAAATTTGATTTGGAAAGTTATCAACTTTGGCACAAAAATAGAGGACAGTCCCAATATTAACCATAGCAAATTTGGAGTCTCTAACTCAAACTCTCTAGTGCCACCAATACCCCAAATTGGCTCATGACGAATCAAATGCATATCAAAATTTTTATTTCTATACGGCAATTTTTTTTTTTTTTAGCAATTTTGTGAAAAATCTACTTCACCAAAATTGGCTCAGATCATCTTCAGACAATGCTGGCAAAAAGTTATCAAAAGCTATTTGATATACTAATCCGTTTTCGTAAAGTGTTAACAAATTTTAATTTGTGCAGAAATGGACAAGAGGCCATATCTTTGCAATGCTTTAACGAATTTGGCCCAAACACATGAGTTTCGGCACAGTGTCACCTACTGGTGAAAAGATATCAAAATTTGATATTTTAGTGTATATTTTCTTTTTGAAAACTACTAAATATTTATTCAACATATAAAACAAGACGAGACAAAATTTAAGCATTGTTGTAAACAATATTCACTTCACTACTTTATTTTTCTTAATCGCTGGAAGCCGTAATTGTAATGAAAAATGAAATTTGACTGAAATGTAATTTGATTTGCTATAGTATTCTAGGTGGGTATATTCTAGTTGAGCTCAAAAGGTGCACCTATGTAAAAAAGTTCAAAGAGCGACAGTGACATCAATTAAACAATTGAATACTAAAATCTTATTTATTAATGAAAACCCAGAATAATAACATCAACAAGTCGGTATGAAGACACCAAAGAGACACAAAGTGTGACAGAGACAGGTTTTATACGCAGAGAGAAAAAAATACTCACACTCAGGCTGTGAACCAGGGGAGGCACAAGCCAGGTGCCGAGGAAAAGTGAGGCACTCTGGGAAGACTGGGCCTGACTGGCAGCTAACGCTAAACAGTGATGCTGCACCTCCTCACCTATGACAGAGCACAGGTGAGCACTTAAACAACATAAATTCTCAGAAATGACACAACAGGGTATTTCCTACAGAACACTAATTTATAATGGTGATGAACAGGAAGCTCACCAAAGCTAAGTCTCATTAGTGGAGAGAGCATGGCACTCCAGTTGACTGGAGGATACTGGAAGCTTCCACCAACCGTCTCTAATGTTGCCAGCACTGTCTTCACTAGGTGTGGAGGAGTGATCTCAGGTCCTGCACAGATTCACAACATTAGTAAGCAATGGAAACACGTTTTTTATTAGACAGCATTAGATTGTGTGTTACCTTTCCTTCCTGATTCAGTAATGAAGTCTACTGAAGCCCGGATGACACTTTTCTCTGGGAGATAACCAAAGTCCTGAGGAACTGTGAAAGGGGGTGGAAAAGTATGTTTGAATGGTCTTCTTCACCAATGAATGGCCATTTATTATTATTAATATCATCAATAAAAATAACAACATTAATAAAAATTACATTTAATTACATAATTTAAATTATCACCTGCGGTTCGACTGTGGCTGCTGGACATGTGAGCCAGATGCAGGTGTCCAAGCAGACATGCTCCATTAGACTGCAGACCTATTGTTCCTGAGAAGGTGATGATCTATTGCGCAGGGCATGAGAGCAAGAAAAAATAAAATAACATTTAACTTAAATCAAACCATTGTTTTACTTCCACTATACACAATAAACTTTATAAACATATTTTTGATGTATTTCAAATGAAATATGAATTCTAACCTGTGTAATGGCTCGGATGACCTCGTTCAGTCTGCCCTGCTGTTGTGTGGACTCCTCTGATTCACTCTTTAGCTAATAGAGATAAAAACACACTTTTTGAAGGTCAAAGGGTTCTAGGACACAGTAAAAGACGATGAATATATGGCAGAGGTGTCATATAGTCAATAGTCAGGGGGCAATTCAACAATTTAGTTGTTGCATGAATTAAAAGTGTTTTTACAATCATTTAAACTATTTTTACACTATTTTTATTCAGCAAATATACATTAAATAGATCAAAAGTGACAATAAACCAATTTATAATGTAACAAAAATATATTTCAAATAAATGCAGTTTATTTGATATTCAGTAAAGAATCCTAAATTATATACTTTTTAACCTCAAATGTTTGTCTTGTCAAGCTCTGTGTCAACTCCGTGTATTTCCTCAAAAAACATAATTTCTTTACGACTGAAGAAAAAAGACATGAACATCTTGGATGATAAGGGGTGAGTAAATTATCTGTAAACTTGTGTTCTGGTAGTGAACTTCTCCTTTAAATAATCTTAATATTTAACCATTTAAAACAAAAAATCACCTTCAAGTCAAGTTGTAAACCTATTTTTTTTTTTTTTTACCAATTAAAGTAGTATTCTCTAACAATGTTTAGTTATTAAAAATTTAAATTCCATAAATCTAAATAGTCAGAAAGGATTCATTTGTTTTCACATTTGGCATTCTCATCCTGGATTATTTTAACCCTACAGTACCCTCATGTGGCCAGCAACTGTTACTGGCATCTCAAAGCCTACAGCAGTTAACTTTTATGTAGGTTCCATAGTGGTCGAGATTTCTTCCTAACCTGCACTTGCACAAAGGTACTAAACAAAGTTGAACTAAAAAGAGAATATTAAGTTTTGAAAATCTTGTTAGTTTGTACCACTGGTTTGGAGGGGGATTTAAATAAGTTTCGATCTAAAAGAAACAGTCACTAGCTAAATGAGCTACATTCAAGATTTGAATTCAAGAACGAATCAACTGATGAGGGCGCCTGAATGCGCTGAAATGTGCTTTAAAGTGTTTATTCAGTGACTTTAAGTCACTTAAAGACACATTAACACAATCTTTTCATCTGTGGGGCGGCAGAGTAATCCGAGACATTCACAAGGCTCCGATTCACACTGAGAGAAAATCCTTGCAGACCGCTGTCAAGTCCCACCGTTACTATGGTGACACTTCCTGGCTACCTTCCAAGTATGGTGGCATTTGCATTTAAAAAGGCGAGACAGCATTCGCTGTGTGTGTGTGTGTGTGTGTGTGTGTGTGTCTGGAAAGTGGGTGGGCATGGAGGAGTGTAATTTGCCACACAAAGAGCAGCCTGGCACAGGTGTGGGTGAAAAGGCCAGTGCCCATATGAGACTGGCATTTAACTGCTATCACTAATGGCACCTCAATATACGATAATGGACTTAATGTAGGGTAATATATGAGAAAGTGATGTTTTGTGATATTTAACATTCACTAGGATGGGTAAAAAAAAGCATTCTAGCTGTAGGAAGTAAGATTTATTACACTGCTAGTGTTTTATTTCCAAGTCTTGCACTGGAGGTACTGAATGCCAACACATATATCTTAAAATGAAACAGTCTCTAGCATCCTGCCAGGGACAAATATAACACAAGGCTTGACATGAGCACGAATTACACATTAAATTACCTGAATGAGAGCCGTCTCCGATCCCACTAATGCGATCAGTCCGTTGAGGGCAGACAGCCTCTGCATTGTGGGACATCCCTGGAAAAAGGAAAAAATTACAGTTTAGTTTCTCCCTCATGAAAGCTGAGATCTAGTGTTGATACCTGAGCAAAGACATTGGGAAGACAATTCTGGACTTGAGCCTTAGATCAGATCTTGATATATAGTTCACATACTATGGCACAACAACACACCGTTTCTCACTGCTCAGGGAGACTACATTTGTTTTACACTGAAGTCGACTTTCTTTCCACTGACATTTTCTTTTTTAACCAGAGCAGCTTTGGTGTATGGATAACAAAGTGGCTGTCCCACATAAAATTGTGACTAGCATGCATTACAGTACATGCAGGCATAAGGGCAAAATATGCATAACTTATGGAAATAACAATACATTATGAGCGCAATATGATTCAGTGAACAATGGCACATCACCTCTGCCAGCAATATCTTGGTCCAGGCAGCCAGCAGACGAGGTTGGATGTCCACCGCTTTACCGTGACCAAAAGAAGAGAGTCCAAATACTGTCAGTCCCAATGCCAAGGCAAAGCCTGGCGTCTAAAAACACAAAATAAATGCCATGAGTGACTCAAATACTTGTTTTTAATCCATCATGCACAAAAACACATCAAAAATATTTTCTTTAATACAAAAAGTTAGTTCTAAGATCAAACTTAAAGGGGTGATGACGTGAGAAATCAATTTTGCCTTGATATTTTGGCATACGAGAGGTATTGTACCATTAAAATATCCTTAAGCTGAAGTTTCGGCTTAAAAGGTCCTCCTCATTATAAACAAAAAATTTATTTAAACAAGCTCCAAAAATGGCTTGTTTGGATCTGAGGTGCAAAGTGAACACATAAACGCATAAACACTGCCTCCAGAGCAAGGCATCGACAAATAGTCATCTTCTTAGTAAATTCCTAGTATACTTGGCCTCACTTCACGTCCTTTCCTTTCCTTCCTTCCTCACCATAGGCTTCGCCCACTGCCGCTCAGTCGCTTAACGTCTGATCACTTGAATACACTGAATGCCACTATCTTGTCTACACTGGATACAGTATACAGATGCGTGTTCATTTTCTGACACAGTCCACAAGCTGAGTGAAAGAACATTTGCTTCGACGCGTTTGGTTTAAACAGCGTCTTTGCACATATATCAGAAGGATCCCATTGTAAGGAACAAGTGGATAGCTTATTTTTAATGTCATCCCGGATTGTGTCTGAAGATTGTTTAAAATTCGAAGTATATTGTTTACGAGGCACAGTTTCATGAAGAGTTCACAAAGAAAAATTTGTTGAAAGATGAAGTGGTACTAGATCTGAATGCAGCTGCATCATAAACTGTAAGTAAACAATTTCATAATACTTCGGCTGGAAAAGACTGTTTAATTTTGATTGTCAAAACACTTACATACAATAGTGAGGGGCCGTTGATACCATTTCCTATGCAATGACGTTAGACAGCATACAGCACTACACCATTTTTCTACAAGTTTGATTGGAACACATAATCATTACTATTAGTGTTCATCATCTGTTTTTGATTACACCATTACTGTTTTTAATATTTATACCATATGTACATCGACTTAACATACAGTAGTCACCACTAATAAGCTACTAAATATATTGTAGTAGCCTACATTTTTTTTTGTACAGCTGCTTTGAAACGATTTGTATTGTGAAAAGCGCTATACAAATAAACTTGAATTGAATTGAATTGAATTGAATTGAATATTTAAAAAAAATATCTTTTATCATATAAATAGATGATTTTAGCTCTCACCTGTTGGCTTTCTTCTGTTAGGGTTCGAAGTGTGTTCATGCCTTCCTCTGCTTTGCTGGCCTCAATAATGCCTGTACTAAATGCTGAAACTCCAACACATGCCACAGAATAGGCCAAAACCTGACACCCAACAAAAACACATAAAAGACACAAGAAATGTTTGGATGCATAAATACTAAACATATTTAGCTGCAAGTTATGGAAAAAAAATTGTGCTTTCACTGTATTACAATTTTGTCATTACCACCATCACCATCATCAAGCAGTAATTACAAGACTTTTTTGTCAGCCAAAAATATTTGTCATTCGTAAATACTTGATATTTAAGATTTTATGTTATTACTGTAATATTTTCAAAACAATTGCATATTCATGGTTCACTGATGGTGGTAATGGTCGACTTTGTGACTTTTTTTTCTCAGAATTGTGTGATATAAACTCGCAATTAAGAGTTATAAAGTCCACTTCTGAGGAGAAAAAAACATATGTTCACAGAATTGCGAGTTTATATCTCACAATTCTGATTTAATAATTTGCAATTGAGTTTATATCATGCAATTCTGACTTTGACTTTATAACTTGCAATTGTGAGTTTGTCACAATTGTGACTTTATTTCTCAGAATTGCGAGTTTATATCATGCAATTCTGACTTTATAACTCCCAATTGTGAGATTATATCTCACAATTTTGAGAAAAAAGTCATAATTGCAAGTTTGTATCACGCAATTCTGAGAAAAAAAAACTCAGAATTGTGAGTTAAGTTGCAATAACCTTTTTTTTTTAATTCAGTGGTGGAAACGAGCTTCCATATGAAAGACTTACACTGGTTGGCAGTTAATTATAGAATAGATTTTAAAATTACTTGTCTATAAATCCTTACATTATAAAAAGCTATGCTATCTGTCTAATTTTCCCTCACAAAGCCACAAGCCTGGAGATCAGAACTTATTACAAACTTACTGCAATACTCCAAACTCTCTTAAAGTGCTGGAACAGCCTTCCAAACTACATTAGGGCTGCTTCTACCTTATCTGTGTTTAAATCTAGTCTTAAAACATCTCTTTTTATTGCTGTTTGATACACTGTAATGTCTTGATTTTCTTTGCTTCTGTTTTATCGTCTGTCTTATGGTTTTTCTAGTTTGTAGAGAGCTTAGGTTAGCATTGTTGCTGTGTCAAACGTGCTCCAAAAATAATCAAAATCAGAAAGGGACAAAATACCAAGCCACTTCTCAACTAACGATTCAAGACTTCACCTGTCAACACCACAGTTAATATGGTTTTACCTCCTGTAGCATACGGCTCAAATTGCTGCTTTCCTGCAGGGTCTGCAGGAGTCTGTCCAGCGTGAGAGACACGTGCACACGGTCTCGCTCAGACTGGCTACTGCTACTGAGAGAACTCAAAACCAATCCAACACCTAACACACAACCCGCACTGAAAGAGACAAAGAGCAAACAGACATTTAAGAGTCTGTTAGTGTACAGGAGGAATGAAGACTATACTGTAGATACAACTGATTAGATAGCCTTACTTGTATTCCAGATTAGGATTAAAGCAACAATCTTCCAGTCGTTCCAGATGTTTCAACAGCAGCTCTGCCACTGACAGCCCAGATATATCACTGCAGTAAACACATCAGTATACATTCATCAAACATGATATAGCTATAGTTACACATCTGTGTTATGGTATTACTCAGCACACACCTGACTTTTTCATCATGCAGCCATGCTAGAAACATGCCCAGAGCTAGGCCACTGTGAAACTGAAGTGCCTGAGATTCGTCTGCGGTGGGCGAGCCTGGCAGTCCCGCCGATAAAGTGCCCAGGATAGCGGGAATGCTCTCTCTGCGCGAGGTCACCAGAACCGGCACCAACAACGCCAGACCCAGAGCAGCACAGGAGCGTGCGATCACACTCGCTGTGTTCTCACCGGAGTATGAGCGCTATAAAGTGTGAGACAAATCAAATTCTGTCATATTTGAGTTCAAATATAAAGGAAATTAAAATATGCAGTAATTAGGTTACATCTGTTGACATTAAACAACCGGTAAGATCTAAAAGAAGTCTCTTAGGTTCACCAAAGCTGTGTTTATTTTCACAGAAATATGGTATGTTGTGAAATATAATTACAACTTAAAATAGCAAATTTTTATTTTAACATACTTTAAGTTTTTTGTGAAGGCAAAGCTGAATTTTCAGCAGCCATTTCTTCATTCTTCAGTGTCACATGCATACTTCAGAAATAATTCTAATATACTGAAAATATTGAATTTCTTTTTATTATTATCAATGTTGAAAACAGTTGTGCTGCTCAATATTTTTGGAAACTGTAATGTATTTTTTTTCAGGATTATTATGATTACGACAAGTTTAAAGCAACACTATTTATTTGAAATCTTTAACTTTATAAATGTCTTTATTTTCTTTTGACCACTTTAATGTCTTTTTGCTGAATGTAAGTATTCATTTATTTAAAAATTACCCCAGGCTTTTGAACAGTAGTGTAGGTATCCTAAACTAACAATGGACAATACTCTCGCAACATTTATTAATGTAGGTTAATGTTAGTTTTAGTCAACATTAATATATTTTAAACGTACACTGCCATTCAAAAGTTTGGGATCAGTAAGACTTGTAATGCTTTTTAAAGAATTCTCTTATGCTCATCAAGACTGCATTTATTTGATCAAAAATACTGAAAAAAACTGAAATGGTTTTATAATTTAAAATAATTGTTTCTATCTTAATATACTTTAAAATATAATTTATTCCTGTGATACAACGCTGAATTTTCATCAGCCATTACTCCAGTCTTAAGTATCACATGATCCTTCAGAAATCATTCTAATATGATGATTTATTATTAGAATAATCAATGTTGGCAACAGTTGCCAATTTTTATTTTTTGAAACCTGTGATACTTTTTCAGGATTCTTTGATGAATAAAAATGTAAAAGAACATAATTTATTCTAAATATAAATATTTTCTAACAATAAGTTTTTGCTATCCCTTTTTGTCAATTTAACACATCCTTGCTAAATAAAAGTATTAATGTCTTTCAAAAAAGGAAGAATAAAAGTGTAATGACTCCAAACTTTTAAATGTCATTGTATATTGTTAGAAAATATTAGTATTTTTAATAAATGGTGTTCTTTTTAACTGTTTATTCATCAAAGAATCCTGAAATAAAGTATCACATTTTCCAAAAATAAAAAATAAATAAACAGCACAATTGTTTCCAACACTGATATTCATCAGCATATTAGAATGATTTCTGAAAGATCATGTGACACTAAATACTGGAGTGATGATGCTGACAATTCAGCTTTGATCACAGAAATAAATTAGATTTGAGCGTATATTTAAATAGAAAAACGTATATTATTAAATGCTGTAAAAATGCTGCATTAATGTTAATCAATTGAACCATATTGTAATGTGTTACCAATGTGGCATTACTACTTGTTGAAAAGTAAGGAAGGTGCAGTATTATAGACTTTATAGCATATACTTTATTAAAACTAAGTATTTATTAGATTTCAAATAAAGTGCAGTGTGTACCACTACTGGAACCAAATAGATGGAATCTCTACAAATAAATAATTTCTCAAAAACCCCACCCAAGGGAATTACAACTCACATGAATGAACCATGGGAAGACTTGTCCTCTAGGGTTACTGTTACTGCTAACAATGCTGAGCAGTGTGTCAATCACCATCGACAGCCAGTGAACTGTGGGAAGGATGTCCGGACCCACCTACGAATAAAAAAATGACAGTTTGTTGGAATTTTTTCCAGAAGGAAAGCCAGGAAATGATAGGTAGTCGGAAAACAGAAAAAGTAACATCTCCGGGGGCCAGTTGCATAAACATAGTCACTATATTTAGACTGTTTCTTAAAGGGACAGTTCACCCAATAATGAATATTCTGTCATAGGGCTGCAACGATTAAATCACTGACAAGCCAGGCCAAATTGCGCTCAAAATCGAATTCGATTTTCAGCGCGATTTGGCGTGGCTTGTCAGTGATTTAAGGCTGTGTGTATTAACTGCCGCTCCAGCTGAACGCACGTGATGGGGATTTACTACTAATCAAAGTACCGGCTTCATTGACTAAACACGCCTCACAACATCGTTTGATTAATCGTTGCAGCCCTATTCTGTCATTAACCTTTGTTCATATGTCCTTTGTTCATCTTTAGAGCACAAATTAAGACAGAATTTTAATTTTTGGGTGAACTATCCCTTTAAGACCAAGTCTGACTTTAGCAGTTAGCCAAGTGGTAATCAGTCTTACTTTTCAGATTGTAATTAGACCAGTTTTGCAAAAAAAAAAAATTGGGGACTACTTTGTAAGACTATAGTCTAAGCATTATGAAACTAGCCACAGATAAAACTGCATCTTACCTCCAGTCCAGTTTCAGACTGTGTAGGAAGGTTGCTCTCATATCTGGTTAAGACAACAGCCAGGCCACTTAGTGCCAGGATAGAATTACCTTGAACAACCGGGCTATCTCTGTCATAATGGAGACAACATGATAAAATTTTAATCCACAAACGAATTTTAAACAGAACAATGCAGCAACAATAAATGATTGCCATCTTCGATGCCCAAAACAGGCCAGAAAATGTTAGTTTTGAGTAATTATAAGCTTACGCTTAATCGATAAAGCACTGAAAACTGCTTTCCTTAGAGACTACAGTGAATAAAAGCCAACTGCAGATTCTGAATATGAAGCACTCTGTTTAATAAAACATTTTGAAAAGAAATAAATCAATAGTTTAGACATTTATTTTTGAAAAGAGAAAACAAGGGGGCCAGTGAAGGGGAAAAACACAAAGAAAAAAAAATAAAACAAAGAATATCAGCAGCTTCAGTAACTTACTTGGCAGCAGATTTGACCACATCAGTCAGCTGGTCTCTGACCCTGAACAAAAGAAAGAAAGAGAGAGAATAAAATAGACAGATATGATTTAAAGTGCTCCACAGACTGACAAGAGGAGCTTTCATCTCCTCGGGCAGTGATTTAAGAGCCCAGGTACCATTTGCACGGCTACATACAGTACAAGGGGTCCCAAACGGCTGAGACCACATTGAAAATTTGGGATTCCTCCAATTTAAACATGGAAACACAGGAAGATTTTGAAACACTTCAAGCAATGAAACTTAATAACACAAAATGAGTAGGAATTCTAGGAATTCCAATTTTAAAAGGTCAAATGTTTTTGCTTCCAGTGAAACACAAGAATGTCTTTGAATCATTCTCAAATCATGCAGGATAGGATGATCTTCAGGTTTTACACAAACAATTGGAGTTTAAAAAGTGACAGAAAATACAAAAGATATTTATTTTCATTTTTCAGTTGAACATTTCACTTTAAATTGCTATGCTTAAAATGTAACGTAAGAAGAAAAATGTCATGGGGGGGACAGCCAATGCTGTTTCATGCATGTTAAGTTATTTACACTGTTAAAGAGTTGGATTCCCATGCTAAACACGGACAACGTTTTAAAAAACGATTCGGACGTATAACAGTATTTCTGTTCCAAATACACACTTCTGGTTTTTTTTTTTTTAAGTTTAAGTTTTTTTGATCATGGCTCTTCATGACATCCTGAAGGGTGGAACTCCTTCTATGGGCATTTCTCCCGGAAAAGCGTGCTCTCGCACACATGGACCACAGCAAACGAAAGAGCGCGCCCATCAACGTGCTTCATTCGGCTGCACTGCTGCACAGGTCTCACTCGGGAGGCATGTCTCTAAAAAAGTGTGGTTTTGGTTGTAAGCCAAAAATAACCTTGCTCAGCTTCCCAAAGAACCCAGCGTTACGTGAACAGTAGATGCATTTTTTTTTTTTTTTTGTTACACATCGTTTGATACTGAAAGATTAAGCAGTCCCAGCTATAAAAGACCCCGTTCATGATTCAGAACTGCAGCTGCTAAGTGAAACAGCATCAAATGTAGGGCTGGGAATCAATTCCAAAAATAATTGATTCCTCGATTTCGCGACATTAGGAATCGAGAGAAATGAGTTTGAGGATGCAGCCTACTGTTTGAGAAGCACCCATTAATTGGCCTCTTGCTCGCTAATAATTATTAGAAGTCTGATTTGTTTCCACGTAAAGGTTTGTTCGAATAGATCGTTTAAATAAATCAGTTAAAAAACTATTTAGAAGTTATTTTACGGTGGAACTGGCTCATGTTGTCCACAAATTTGAGTGCTGTACGGCTGAATAGATCATGACGTGATCTTATTTACATCCTAAATAAATGCTAATTTTAACCTTTCTATCAGCCAATGATAAGTCTAAAAAGAAAACGCAGAGAGCACAAATCAATGGCTGAGAGTGCATCTGATTGACAGCTAAAATTTTGTTTATTTTGTTTCATTGTATAGTTTGCTAATATTGTGCAAAGCATACTGTTAAAGTAAACATCATTTAGCTGAACTGTGGACATTAGACACTTCATGTCTTGTTTTATTAATGCAATAAATGCACTGCTGAGCTGTGGGTTATGACTATGTTTCATGGGCAATGCAGACAAAATTACAATTTAAAGTCAGAGCTACAGAAATATCGTAATTTTTAAACAAATTAAGCTTCATATTATGAGAAGGCCACTTTCTATGACCTTTATATCTGGCAGTCATTGCGAAATTAGCTTCCTCCAAAATATAAAACAAGAATCGAAAACAAC
This sequence comes from Garra rufa, assembly GCF_049309525.1. Lineage (NCBI taxonomy): Eukaryota > Metazoa > Chordata > Actinopteri > Cypriniformes > Cyprinidae > Garra > Garra rufa. The sequence continues at coordinate 52,474,593 of NC_133363.1, forward strand.
AGTGAGGAATCGATTGATTGGAATCGAATCCAATCAATTCCAGAACCAGAAATCGGAATCAATTCCAAAAATTTTAGAATCAAACAGCCCTGTATGTGTTTTGTTGGCGAGCTCTGCTGTTTTCGGAGAGAATCGTAAAGCTGTATCTTTCTTTTGTAAATATGATAAAACTAAAGACTTTTTGGAGATATGAAGGACGCAGTACTATTCTATAGGCACTCAAGATTAACATGAGATTGGGTGAAATTGTGTGTGTTATGCCCCCTTTAAATTAGAGAAAAGCAAAACAGAAGCATAGCAAAATAAAAGCTTATTTTCTCCAGCTTAAACCATCTTTATTTGACATCTCTTTTTGCGTGGGCAAAAGCTGTAACCCTACAATCCCAGTGTTCTCATACCATCCAACCCTCCCAGCATGCTTCAGGGCACGTGACCACATATGGACTGCCCTGAGCACCCATGAGAGGAATAACTGTATTACACAAAGACTGCGGAACAAACGAGAATTCGTGATGCCATGGGGAATGAAGTTCTGGCTGCCATCTGAACATGTTATCCCATCAATCACTCATCGGCTGACAGGCTGTCAAAATGGCGTCCCGGGGGTTGAGTTATGGTACTCTGCCAGACTGCGTGGTTATGCGATAGGGCATATTATGGCGAGAGACCGTGTGAACAATAACAGCCTATACATGCCAACAGATTTACATTGAAAGATTATATGAATTTGTGTAATGGTGATGTGCATGCATTTTAAATGTCAGTCTCCATTCAAAGGCTTTTCAAAGCAGCTGAAAAGGCCAAAGCAATCACAATTCAACAGCCTTGGATGGTTTGACACCAGCAAGATGTATAAAATAATACCTTCACATTCCCCCATATGGTGCAAAGCTCCAATTACACTTCACTCTTTAGAGGCTTTCATTATAGTGCTGCATTCATCGTGACAGTTTCTGAAAGTGCTAAGCTTTTGTACTAAAAGCGCTGAAATATAATTCACAGTCGCATTACAAGAAGTTGTTTATGGTCAGCTATGACGTCTGTGCTTCTTAGGGGTTTATTTGAACTATTTAGGGAGATTTGATGTACAGACTGAGCAACTTTTTACATCTAAAGCTTAATTTGCATCTATTACCTTTAAAAAAAAAAACTACATGAACTACAAAAAACAGTAATAAGGGTAAATTTTTTGGAACTTCAGATTTATGCATCATCTGAAAGCTAAATAAATACACTTTCCATTAATGTATGGTTTGTTAGGATAGGACAATATTTGGCCACCAAACAATTATATGAAGATATGGATTCTGAGGGTGCTAAAAAATCTAAATATTGAGAAAATAGCCTTTAAAGTTGTCCAAACTAAGTTCTTATCAATGCATATTACTAATCAAAAATTAGGTTTTGATATATTTATGGTAGGAAATTAACAAATTAACAATTAAGTATCTTCATGGAACATAATCTTTACTTAATATCCTAATGATTTTTGGCATAAAAAAAAAATCGATAATTTTGACCCATACAATGTAATGTTGGATATTGCTACAAATATACCCGTGCTACTTATGACTGGTTTTGTGGTCCGGGGTCAAATATATGTAAGCAAAGTGTGATTTTTGTTTGTTTCTTTCTTAGAACCATGCCAGAAAAAACATATATAATATGTTTAAGATCCATTTGTAATAAAAAAAACCCTGCTCTTACTGTGGTAGAACCTTTTCATGGGTGTGCAAATGTCATTGCATTCACGTTGGCATTCATAATAAAATATCAAATTGAATGTTAGATGTTCTTAAAAGAATTCTGAACCATTTTGTAACGACTTTCAATCAATTAGTCGCCAAAATGATTTTTAGTGGATGTATACTGTAAGTGGATGGTCTTATGCTACTCACTGATCAAAAAGTGTGTAAATATACAGTATCTATAGTTTTAGCATTCAAAACCTTACAAAAAAAGACTGTACATTAAAAACACCTTCTTAAATCGTTTAGTCAGTCATCCCTTTGTTACAACTGACTGAAAGTTTGCATTCAACCAATATGTTTCCATTCAAACTAGATGGATCGAAGTCAGTGCCCTACATTTTTTTCTTTTATAGATTACCTGTTTCACTTGGATGTATGTCAAACTACAGAAGAAAAGCTCTGTCACTAATGTTTCATCACAAGTAAGTTTCATCACAAAAACTCTAGGATCAGGCCAGTCTGTTCTGTAGATGGATCTGGATGTGTGAATCTTACCAAAGCCAGGCGTAGTGCTGTTTGTACTGCAGTTCCTCTGGGCTCTCTTTACCCTGTTTCTGTAGCATCTCCAGCTCTGCTTTTCGACTCTGGACAATTATTACATCTAATTTAATCTCATGATTTATGATCTTAATTATAAAGCTAGTCTTACTGTTATACATCTGATTTGGTGGTTTAAAAAAATCACACAGAATCACCTGGAGAGCTGCATTGAAAGCCCGGCTCATGAAGCCACGCCAGGCCTGGGGCAAGAGCAGAGAGCGATGCCATTCAGACGGCTGGATGTTGACCTGAGAGGAAAAGGGTGAACAAAGATAAATTATTTATATTGTGAAGTATTTATACATTCCCAATTATGACAGATTTTAAACAAATAAATATTTTATTAAACTATCAAATGCATAAATCAATAAAATCATTCAAATTTAAATCAAATCAAAAATTAGAATCTAATGAAAATCACCAATGACAAAGAAAAGATAATTACAAACATATTAAAATGTGCTTAAATGTAATTAAATAATATATTTAATCTAAAAAAATATTCATTATTCTTTCCAAAATTTCTTGTCTCATTTTTGGGTAAAATATCATTTAAATGTAAAACATAATTTAAGTTTTAGAATTTCACACAAATAAGTGGTACCTCATGAATAAGGGTGGCTAACATTTGTTGATAACTCCGCCCTCTGCTAACAAGGAAACGGGTGATTGGACGTCCATCTTTGTCAGTTTGAACAGGGAGGTCATAACAGAGTAGAAGACCAGCTGAAACAGACCAAGATAATTGATGTTTATTTCATACATTTAAAGTTCACTTTCAGAACAAAGATTTACAGATAATTTACTCACCCCCTTGTCATCCAAGATGCTCATGCTTTTTCTTCTTCAGTCATAAAGAAATTATGTTTTTTGAGGAAAACATTTCAGGATTTCAAAGGTTCCCACGAGTTTGAACTGAAAATGCAGTTTAAATGCAGCTTCAAAGAGCTCCTAATGATCCCAGCTGTGAAAGAAGGGTCTTATCTGCCGAAACGATTGGTCATTTTCCAAAAAAACTGAACATTTTTATACTTTTTAACCTCAAAAGCTTGACTTGTCTAGCTCAGCGTGAAGTCTGTGTATTCCAGTTCAAGACAGTTAGGGTATGTCGAAAAACTCCCATCTTCTTTGCACGTTCACTTTTTAAACACTGGGTCGGTACTTCTGCAGCGATGTAGGACGATTTTGTAGCTGGAGAGCCCTTTAAATCTAATTTTAAACTGCATTTTGGAAGTTCAAACTCGCGGGTATCATAGAAATCCACTATACAGAGAAAAATCCTGAAATGTTTTTGTCAAAAAACATAAGTTCTTATTGACTTAAGAAATAAAGACATGAACATCTTGGATTACAAGGGGGTGAGTAAATAATCTGTAAATATTTGTTCTGGAAGTGAACTTCTACTTTAACTGGACAAACACAAAATTATGTAACTTAAGTTGTAACAAACATGCATTAGCTGTAAGAATTTTAAAATTCACTTCATTTACCCATATTACAGAGTTGAATGACTCTTGTACAGTATATTTACCTGCTAAGCCAGGTTTCAGACCTGGCTGCTTGTTCTTCTCATATGTTTTTAGCATGAAAAAAGGAATTCCAGATACAGTTTTTCCCTGGTCAGACCGCAAATTCCCCCCACTCAGAGCTGAATGGTACACGCCGCGGGGCATTTGGTTCATCTCTTGCCTCACTAGAGCTGTTAGGAAAGTCTCAAGGGCTGCATTTGAAGAAAATTCATGACTTAAGTAGGTTTTTGTTAAAGGGTAAACAATACAATACATAAACATTTATACAAAAGCAGCAGAAATCTTTATAATAATCATAAATCTAAAATATATTCCATATTGTGTAATTTATGTATATTAGTCTTTGTTGGGAATATGCTATGTTGCAGTGCAGTGCACTGAACCACGCAACCTCAAGTTTTATTCATCCAGCTATTTTGAATACATTACCTCAGTAAAATTATGGAAATAAGCTAGTTACATAACAGTAACTGTGAAACGATCACACCTTGGGTCTATGATACGTAAAATTTCAGTACACAAAATCTGTCCTAAATTATTTCTTCTGCCACTGTAAAAATGCAGCCAGCTGGCTTGTTATCTAACAAGATAACAGTGAATGTATCGCTCATATAATCTTATACAATGAATGAGCAGAACAGGTAAGTTAGGTATTACGTAAACAACCCAATTAACATTTACTAATAATTTGTATGTATTTTTGTGTTTTTGAACGCTTTCCAACAATGACTGTATGATTTTGAGATGCATCTTTTCACACTGAGGACAACTGAGGGACTCACATGCAACTATTACAGAAGGTTCAAAGGTTCACTGATTCTCCAGCGGGAAAAAAACGATGCATTATGATCCAGGAGTGTAAACTTTTGAACAGAATTAAGATATGTACATTTTTCTTATTTTTTTTCATTTAGTACTGCCCTTCAGAAGCTACAGAAGACAGTTACATGTTTCCCAGAAGACAAAATCAGTTAAATTTACCCTGATCTTCAAATTCAATAAGTTTTCACCCCCGACTCCTAATGCATTGTGTTTCCTTCTGGAGCATCAGTGAGCGTTTGAACCTTCTGTAATAGTTGCATCTGAGTCCCTCAGTTGTCCTCAGTGTGAAAAGATGGATCTCAAAATCATACTGTCATTGTTGGAAAGGGTTAAAATACACAAAAATGCTGAAAAACCAAAGAATCTGGGGGATCTGAAGGACTTTTCAGAAGAACAGCGGGCAGTTTAACTGTTCAGGACAAACAAGGGGCTCTGGATCTTTCAGGTAACAACACAGTATTAAGAATCAAGTGTATGTAAACTTTTGAATAGGGTCATTTTCATAAATTCAACTATTACTTTCTCTTGTGGACTATATGTAAACGTCTTAATCTTATAATCATACCTGGTAAAACAGATAGTGGTGTGAGGCAAACTAGCTTCACATATGACGCCCCTGGTACTGAAATATCTTCCTCCTTCTCATTTTCATTTTCCTTCCCTTCATCCTCTTCTTCAGGCTGCTTTGGTATGGGTCTGGCCTGTTAGCAAGATCATATCACCATTACAGATATACTGTATATATAAAGGTGAACAGAAATAATGTGAGGATATTTAGCAAATGTTCTCACCTGCTCTGGCAAGTGTAGGATGGTGTGAGACGGTTCAGGGTACTCAGAAAGAGCTTTATAACCATGGGTTGCAACATCCGGGTCCTGATGAAGCCAAAAAAGCTTTAAACATAACTGCTTACTCATAACTGCTTGAAAAATAACAAAATAAATTGCAGATACATTAAATGGCACAATGACGTTTTATTAAAAGTTGTTGGATGACTACTCAACCATCCGGCCCGTCCCTACTGCTCATTACCATTTGAAAATGTCAGCACTCACCTGACTAAGAGCGTAGCCCCATAAAACACCAACCGTCTCGTTTCTGAATTTCTGTGAGGAAAAGGACATAGCACCTGAAGTAATTTGTCCCGAACATGAAATGTGGAAATAAATAAATCATGCTTTTAACTATAAATTCAGACACCGCTACAAAATACCACACATCTAGCAATCAGAAACAGTGGTTGGTGGTCTCGTGCCTCATATTCTTCAGTTTTGACATTTAAAGCAGGTACTAATGCCAGAAGTTCAGCAGTGGCCTGTAGGACTAGGGGTCTGATGTCACAGCGCAGCTTAGGAGAAAGTGCCTTCCATGTAGAGATGATGTCAACAACCTGAACAGAAAACAGATGAGAAGAATTTTCAAATCCAGGGTTCAACGGTAAGGATGGTCAACCGACTAGAGTAAGATACTACACACTACTACATTACTACAGTTACTATGGAAGACTGTTTCTTCCACTGAATAAAAAATAAAGTTTTTATCTTGCAATTCTGACTTAATTTTGATTTTTTTTTCTAGCAACTGTAAGCTTACATCTTGCAATTCTGACTTTATAACACGTAATTGTGAGTTTATATCACACAGTTCTGAGACAAAAAGTCAGAATTGCAAGATGTGAACTCGCAATTACGAGAAAAAGTCAGAATTGTGAGATAAAAACTCAAATACAGTAATTGCAATTCTGACTTTTTGCTTGCAAATGTGAGTTTATATCTCACAATTCTGACTTTTCCTGCAGTTCTAACCTTTTCTTAGAATTGTGAGATATAAACTCGCAATCGCGAGTTATAAAGTCCAATTCTGAGGAAAAAAAGTCACAATTGTGAGTTTTTATCTTACAACTCTGACTTTTTTTCTTGCATCTGCAAGTTTACATCTTGCAATTCTGACTTTATAACTCACAATTGTGTTTATATCGCAGAGTTCTGAGACAAAAATTCAGAATTGCAAAATGTAAACTTGCAATTGCGAGAAAAAGTCAGAATTCTGAGATAAAAACTCAATTGCGGTAAATAAAGTCAGAATTGCATGATATAAACACAATTTCTGACTTTTTTTCTTGCAAATGTGAGTTTGTATCAACTTTTTCTTAGAATTGTGAGATATAAACTAGCAACTGCGAGTTATAAAATCCAATTCTGAGGAAAAAATGTCAATTGTAATTTTATATCTCGTAATTCTGAATTTATTTCTCGCAACTGCAAATTCACATCTTGCAACTCTGACTTTATAACTCGCAATTTTGAGTTCATATCACACAGTTCTGAGACAAAAAGTTAGTACTGCAAAATGTAAACTCCCAATTGCGAGAAAAAGTCAGAATTAAAGATAAAATGCGAATGCAAATGAGAGTTTGTCTCGCAATTCTGACTTTTCCAGCAATTCTAACTTTTTCTAAGAATTGTGAGATATAAACTTGCAATTGTAAGTTATTAAGTCCAATTCTTAGAGTGAAAAGTTCTCAGAATTGCAAGTTTTTATCTCACAATTCTGACTTTTTCTCGGAATTGCGAGTTCACATCTCGCAATTCTGACTTTTTTTATTCAGAATTGCGAGATATAAACTTACAGTTGTAAGTTATATAGTCAGAACAGTTGGATATAAACTTGGAACTGTAAAAAAATAGTCAGAATTGTAGACATTCCAAATGCGAGTTTGTATCTCGCAATTCTTGACTTTTCTAGCAATTCATAGTTCATATCTCACAATTCACAAGACTTTTTTTTTCTTAGAATTGTGAGATAATTATTTAACTGGTTAAAATTGATTGCAAAATGAATAATAATTACAACAAAATTGTAAATGATATATAAAAATAAATAAACAAATCTAATATAAAACATATAATGAATATGTTAACACATATTAATTAAAATAAATATTAAGAAACACATAAAAAAAATAGGATTCTTAATATAATTTTTTTTAAACGTTAAGTCCAGTGAAAATGTTGGCAGAGCAAGTACACATATACAACATACCACAACCCATTCCCAATGCGGCAAGAAAAAACTGTTAAGCCCTGAAATGATTACAATTTACCTCTGGGAGAGCCAAGAGAGCACATAAGGGCCAGGGTGGCACTGCCCAATCAAAATCAATAAAAAAGTATTTTCATCTTCACTTCTGATAGCAAGTGAGAGCGTCTTCATAGGGATACAAAGACTGACCTCAGCCCTACAGAGCTCCTGTAAGGCCTGCAGTGCCAGAGCTGCAGGAGTGGCCTGATCGTTCCTGGAGAACTGCATCAGCGTGTCTGTGATAGCAGCCAGCATGTCTCCTCCGTGCTGGTACGGCCTGGAACAATACGTACGAATGAATGTAAATGTTCAGGGAATTACACCCTTGATGGTGAGCGTTTACTGTGGTCTATAACAGTCTAATATATCAGGAGTCAATACAGTGGTAGCTGCATTTGAAATATGCAGTACATCAAACTGCTAAATTAACTATTTTATGGAGGCAGATTCTGGGGAAGCAGACCTTTCTCTGCAGATGTCTCTGACGCAGGCTGCTCTAGCCAATATCTGCTCCCACTGCGTATCTTTTCCTGTGACCACTGAGGATTTTTCAAGCTGAGACATCAGTCTCTGGAGGTCCGGATACACACGGTCCTAAACAAAAAATAAAACATTTCATAAATCTTGAGGGTAACAGAACTATGATATACAGTACAGTATAGTGGTCCTTCAAAGCATTTGGATTCAAACAAGTCACTGCATTAAATTGAATTAGCTCTACATATGTTATCTTAACACATTTTAAGTGTGGTCTAAATACTGCAAACAAACTAATTATTGTTTGTATAATTTGACATTTCATTAATAAAAGGGTTTTTTTCACTTAATTTACACATGCTAATAATTATATTTATTGCAATTAAATATTATGTTTTAAATTAGTAGACTAAACATTTAATAATAATATAAATATAAGTACATTTAATTTAATAAACATATAGAGATATTTCAAAGCATAAATCAAAATGATAAAATATGAAGATATAAATATTAAATATTAAAGCTTAATTAATATAATACTTTTACACTTAATTAATAACATGGCTAAAACCATTAAGTTATATTCATAATTTTATTTAAAAAAAGGAAAAAGTATTACTCTAATATATATAATATATAATAAAAATATTATTTGTAATAAAATATTTAGTATTAAATTAGAGTAAATCGAAGCTTCTCAGAGTTAAATATATGTAATAAAATATAACTATAATTTTATTTTAAACACATAATTATAAATGTTAAATAAAAACCTTAATTAATAAAATAATTGTATGCTGCATTATTTACAGCACTTACTCAAAATTTATATTAATATATTAATTATATTAAATATTATCCATAATATTATATGAAAATATTACTCGTAATAAAACATTTTATATTATTTAAAAAACTGAAACTTCTTAGACCTAAATATATTAATACATACCAAAAATTATATTTCAAAGCATAAACAAAAATGGTAAAGTAATGGAATATATTAACTTAAAAAATAAATATAAAAAAAGCTTAATTATTATAATCATTTTACGCTTTATTAATATCATGGCTAAAACCATTGTTATATGCATAATCTTACAGAAAAAAAAATCACTAAAACTGTTATCCTAAAACTAATCAATTATTGAAATGATTATTTTTAATGAAATATTCTTTATTAAACTAGTAGACGAAACAAAAGCCTCTCAGGCTTAAATATATGTAATAAAAAATACATATAATTATATTTTAAAGAATAAACCAAAATAATAAAAATGTAAATATATACAAATGTTATATTATCGATAAATTATCAAATATTAATTGTAATGAAACATTTTGTATTAAATGAGAAAACTAAACTTAAAGTGCTAAGACTTAAATAATATAAAACAATAATGATATTTCAAAGCATAAACAAAAAATGGTAAAATGTAAATACATTCATTTAAAAATAAAATACTGAATACAGATAATCCAACATAAGAAATGACCAGAATCAATGCATCCTACTCACAGACATCTGACACAACATAGAGAAGAGCAGAACAGTTTTAACAGACATTAGCGTTAACTGCACCTGTTTTTGCCATAACAGAGCCAAGAGGCGCAGCGCCACAGGCCTCAGTCTGGATGAACTGCCCAGAGTTTGCAGGACATGAAGCACCTGCGGGATACAGAACTGAAACACAAGAGAGAGCAGTCAGAATAATGGTAAAACATACTGAATAGGACCAGATTTATGCAAACTTAACTAAAAGCTTAGTTTAGTTAATATATGCCAACTTAAATTACCCAAATGCTTTTATGTTTTTAATGCTTTGCCTGTGACCTACAGGCCAGGATGTGTTCTGCTGCGCTTTTAAAAATAAGAGTATCTCACAAATTACAAAAAGCTCAAATTAAAGACTACATTAAAGGGCAAACACTGCCACCCACATTCAAAGGCTGATGATAGAGCGCCAAAGCATTTAAAATAAAGATGAATAACATCAGCAAAACATCTCCTCTCTCATTTACTCTAACTCTGCAACCTCCACAATGTGGTTTTGTTGATGTAGCATTTTACCAGCAGGCAAAATGCATTCGGCATCCAAGATTTATGAATAATACGTATTGTTAGCGGGAAAAAAATGAATAACAATGGCGCAGACAATGGTCAGGTTAATGGTTGGAGTTGTCTATGGTGCAGGTGAGCTGTTGCCATAGCAACAGGGAAAGCAAAAAATCCCAAATCCATGCAGACGGACTATATTCATATTTTGTGCAGCTGTGCTGCAATACCCTGTAAATGGTGTTGCATTCTTAATTTTGACTGCAATGCATATTAACATTTTTTTTATATAATTTATTACCAGTGAAAGATTAGATATCTGCACATTTGATTTAATTTAATTTAATTTCCAATTCCAATTATTTTTCTTGGTAAAACTTTGAAAATCAAGAAAACACATTTGCTGAAAAAAAAAAAAAGAAGTATTGATTAAGTTTCTAATTTAATATTCCCTCATCAGGTAAACAGTGCATGCTGTGCATGTTAATGACTGTACCTTGTGAGTTCCCAGTTTTGGCAGAGTGTAAAGAACAGAGTGAGACAAAGCCGGATCAGACACTCTGCTCAGTTTAAACATCAGGACAGGAAGTAGACAGGGCACCTAGAGGTAAATGGAAAAACAATTAAGCAAACTATTAATAGGCAATTAAATATTACTGAACCCGTTAGACCTTCATTCATCTTCAGAACACAAATTAATATATTTTTGATGAAACCCGAGAGCTTTGTGAGCCTGCACAGACAGCAACATTGATAAAATCCATGTGACATCAGTGGTTCAACCTTAAAGGAGAAGTTTACTTCCAGAACAAAAATTTAGAGATATTTACTCTCCCCCTTGTCATCCAAGATGCTCATGCCTTTCTTATTCAATTGCAAAGAAATTATGTTTTTTGAGAAAAACATTACATGGTTTCTGTCCATATAGTGGACTTCTATGGTGCCCACGAGTTTGAACTTCCAAAATGCAGTTTAAGTGCAGCTTCAAGGGGCTCTAAACGATCCCAGCTGAGGAAGAAGGGTCTTCTAGCGAAACAATCAGTTATTTTCTAAAGTAATTGACAATTTAACTACTTTTTAACCTCAAATGCTCATCTTGTCTAGCGCTGCATGTACTCTGTGTATTCCTGTTCAAGACAGTTAGGATAGATCGAAAAACTCCCATCTCATTTTCTCCTCCAACGTCAAACTCATCCTACATTGCTGCAGAAGTACCAACCCAGTGTTTACAGAGTGAACGTGCAAAGATCAAACGCCCATTACGAAAAAAAGGTAAAGGGCGATGTACACGATGTGTCTTTAACCGGAATACACAGAGTACACACAGACGAGCAGCTGAGGTTAAAAAGTATATAAATTGTAATTTAGTGTAGAAAATAACCAGCCGCTTCACTAGATAAGACCCTTCTTCCTTGGCTGGAATCATTTAGAGCCCTTTGAAGCTGCATTTTGGAAGTTCAAACTCATGGGCACCATAGAAGTCCATTATATAGAGAGAAATCCTAAAATGTTTTCCTCAAAAAACTATTTCTTCACGACCGAAGTAAGAAAGACATGAACATCTTGGATGACAAGAGGGTGAGTATTATCTGTATTATCTGTAAACTTTTGTTCTAGAATTGAACTTCACCTTTAAAGGCACAATATGTAAGTTTTTGCTGCTAGAGGGCGCATATTCAAAACAAACATAGAATTTTGATGATGACGAGATTGAGTGTGGAATCACTGAAGTTGTAGTCTTCATCCTCATAGCCGATGCAATCCATCGGACTCGGGCAGAATGGTTTATGGAAGAGCTAATGCATTAAAGACTTATATAATATAAAAGTCTTTAATACGCGCTCAGGACAGTTGGACATTGTGGTGGATCAGAGGTAAAAAGAAATGATATAAATACTGCTCAGTGATTGTTTGGCGTCTTAAGACACCAATATATCGTCATGAGCCGCAGGGTTTAATTTGGTTTTGTCTGTGTATGTTTTTTTGACTCTCAAAGCTGTGGAGCCCATTGACTGCCATTATATGAGAGAGACTGCAACGGTTTAAGTTAAAAATCTTCCTTTGTGTTCTACTGAAGAAACAAAGTCACCTACATTTTGGATGCCCTGAGGTTAACCAGATAAACATCACATTTTCATTTTTGGGTGAACTATCTTTTTAAGGTCACTGCAGTATGAAGCAGGGTGGGGCTGAATATCATGGAAGCAAAACATGGCCACTGGCATGATTGCTATTGAAGGATGAGCATGATACATTATGCCACAGTCGACCACTTCCGCTTCTTCCAGTCCTGCGTATGAGGTAAAACAGCGCTGTTTTATCATACTAGATACATTTGAGTGTGTTTAAAGTTCCGTTATAATGCTACTCTTTACATTCGTCACCTGTCTAATAAAGCATAACCTATTAAAGTGTCTCAGGGGTTTCTGTTTTCTACAAAATAAAGCCGGAAAATCGAGGGTGTCTGAAATCATTAGCAGGCAACGCAAGGACGACACGGTCCGTGTCACTAGTTAAAATTGCTTATTTCTCTGGATTTAAACATTCTTCAAAACATTTTGGATAATGTAAGTACACAAGTCAACAAAATATATAACACTGTTCTAGTGGTTTTTGGACATTTTAATAAAAAAATTACATATTGTGCCTTTAATGTTATGAAGCTACGATAATACTTTTTGTGCACAAAGAAAACAAACCTACTTTCATACAATAAGAAAAATTGAAAAGCAATGGAAATTCAAAGTCTAGTGGCCACGACTAAGCCTGATCTCTCTCGGACTGAAAAAGCAAGAGGGGAACAGAAAGAAGTAATTGGTTTGATGACCTCAGGGAGCTGGATGCAGAGTAAGGGTGGAGGAGATTACTAATACTGTGGAGCAAGTCCATGCAGGGCTCTAAAAATGAATAGCATTGTAAAATCAATTCAAAACCTTCCTGGTAGCCGGTGCACTGAGGTCAGTACAGGAGTGATGGGATCTATTAGAATCAGTCATTTAATATAGAAGGTCAGATACACATTCAAGTTAAAGTTTGGGGTCAGTAAAAAAGTAATACTATTATTCATTAAATTGGCCAAGTGACAGTAAATACTTTTATAACGTTACATTTCTATTTCAAACAAATGCTGTTCTTTTGAACAAAATGTTTTTAAAAACATATGAGGCAGCACAGCTGTTTTCAACATTGATAATAAGAGGAATGTTTCTTGAGCAACAAACCAGTAAATTAGAATGATTTCTGAAGGATCATGTGACACTAAAGACTGCTGAAAATTCAGCTTTGCATCACAGGAATAAATTACATTTTAAAATACAATAAAATAGAAAACAGGTATTTTCAATTGTAATAATATTTCACACAATTACAGTCTTTATTGATTTTTAATCAAATAAATGCAGGCTTAGTGAGCATAAAAGACTGTAAGAGAACAGCAAAATATATGAGCTGTTCATAGTGTTCATTTTAAAAATTAAAAATGGGGTCGAGACATTGCTGTTACAGTACTTATAGTTGATTGCCAGCAGTAGAAACTCAGCCAAACATAATCATCTCCGTTTTATTTTCATTAAGCTGACAGAAATTAAATGAATCATCATCAGTCGCTCACAGGGCATTCTTAACATCCAATCCTTTCAAAGAGCTCCACAAAGAATTTAATTAAAAATGAAAGCATGTAGGACAAATGCTCTTGAAAAGCACTATATGAAAACTGCAAACAGTAAGAAAGAGAAAGATAGGAATGAGGGATATGACAACAATCAAGCAATACATAAAGTGCAAAAGCAAAAGCAAGCAACCATCCTCATGTCGTTCCAAACCACAGTGACTTTCATTTCTTCAGCAGAACACAAAAGAGAATATTTTGAAGAATGTTCCGTTTTTTTATCCATGAAACAACACTGTACAGCAGTGACTTTCATTGTATGAACAAAAACACTGAAATTCTTTAAAACATCTTCATTCATGTTACACAAAAGAAAGAACATGACAACAAAAATGACAGAATTTTCTATTTTTTGGGCGAACGTTAGTGTAAATTTTCCAAACACTCGGCATACCTAAGCAACGTAGACACCATCCTGAATTGAAAGATTCCTATTAACTGCAAACACTTCTGACTAATGGGTTAGAGAACTTTTACAAGTTTGAAATACACACAACTTTTTCTTTAAATGGGCAACTAAACCAACTGTAAACAACTTTTAACAGAAGCCAGAGACGCTGAAGGCAAACACAAAGAAGAGAAAATATTGTAGAGGACAGATCAAGCTCATGGCTCATGATGCGCAAAATAAAGGAAGAAAATCCTAAATACTGAATTGGGTGGGGGTTTAAATGACTGTCTGACTGTCTTCAGAAAAGGTTAGATGTTATTTTCTTTCATCTAACGTCCATATATTACATATTAATATAGTATTTAAAAGCATTGCGCTGATTTGTTTACACCAGTAACCAAGTAAATTCTATATTGCTGCTGTTACATAAGCGCCACCTGCTGTCAGAGAGTGAATTTGCATCTCATTCAGAGCATCTGCTGTTTTTTATTTCGTGCAGTTATGCTTTACATATTATAATTTCACAGAGCTAAGTCAGACCATCTTTTTTCTTTTATGGAAGCCTGTTTTTGCCACTGAATAAAAAAAACTAGAAATGGTAATTGCAACTTTTAATCTCACTGAGATTTTTTCTCTCTCAATTGCGAATTTACATCTAGCAAACCTTTTCTGCAAGATATAAACTCGCAATTCTGATGTTTTTTTCTCAGAATTTGGTGATAAAAACTCGCAATTGCGAGTTAAAAATTCAGAATTGCAAGATATAAACTAGCAATTGCGAGACATAAACTCTGAGAACATATTAGTGTTTTTCATTCAAAATTGGACTTTTTAACTTGCAATTGCGAGCTCATATCTCACAGTTCAGAGAAAACAAGTCAGAATTGAGAAAATGTATTCAGACACCTTCAATATTTCTCACACTATCAGTTTATTCGCTATAGTTTAGAAAAAGTTTATAAAATACGACAAGAACTCAGTGTTAAACTGTGTCAGAACAAATTCATCTTAAAAAGATGTTATTTTCTTTCATCTAACGTCCATATAATACATATTAACGTAGTATTTAAAAGCACTGTGCTAATTTGTTTACAGCAGTAACCAAGGAAACTATATTGATGCTGTTCCATAAGTGCCACCTACTGTCAGAGAGTGAATTTGCATCTCATTCAGTGCATCTGCTGTTTTTTATTTCGTGCAGTTATGTTTTATATGTATTATAATTTCACAAAGCTAAGTCAGAGCATTCTGTTTTTTTTATGGAAGCCCGTTTTTGCCACTGAATAAACAACTAAAAATGGTCATTGCAACTTTTTTATCTCACAATTCTAATTTTTTTTCTCTCTCAATTGTGAATTTACATCTTGCAAGACTTTTTCTGCAGGATATAAACTTGCAATTCTGATGTTTTTTCTCAGAATTTAGTGATATAAACTTGCAATTGTGATTTATAAAATCAGAATTGTGAGACATAAACTCAGTCTTATCAGTCTTTTTTCCATTAAAAATTTGACTGCGAGTTTCTCACATAAGTTTATTCGCTATAGTTTAGAAAATGGTAATAAAATATGACAAGAACAAGAGTTAAACTGTGTCAGAACAAATTCATCTTGATAATCAGAAATGTATTACAGTCAAAGCAAAATTTATTCAGACAACTTAAGAACTTAAGAAGCAGTACAAACACATGGTTTTCACAAGGTACAGGGAGGAGGAAGGGATTGAGCAATCGGGTGTTTTTTGTAAAAAATGTATGTATTTGTTTCCTTACTTTATTCATTTTTGATTTTTTGTAGATAGGTATTATGTAAATATGTATATTAGGGAAAACTGATTGTTTATTGAATAGTGGAGAAGGAGTAGGTTTTAATAAGCTTATGCTTCATCCTACTCCTTTTCGGACATGTTAGTTTCATATTATTATTATAAATTGTTTGGTTTGTTTGTCTTTATTTATTTTTTATTTTTTCTCTCAGTTACTTTATTTGTTACTTGTTTTATGTTTATGTTCGAAATAAAGCATTATACTCATACTCAACTTCAAATTTTCTCACATTATCATAGTTTATTCGCTATAGTTTAGAAAATGGTAATAAAATATGACGCAGTCATATTTGCGTTAAATTGTGTCAGAATAAAAGTCAGATAACTGATAGAAAAGTATGTAATAAAACATGGTCAGGTCAAAGTGTCAAATCAAATTTCTGGTCCCAAATTTTCATCAGCTTTACTGGTAGTCCACTATATGAAGAATTTTTGGGTATAATATGTCACAGTTCACTTTATTTTGCTATCCTCATTTACATAAATGAACTATAGTGTCCTCACCCACTAATAAAAAATATCAAAAGTTATATCTGGTGTCTGAATAATTTTTGGCTTGACTGTATAAACTCACACCTGCTGAAAATAAGTCAGAATTGCGAGATATAAACTCACAATTCTTACTTCAGAATTGCATTTTTATATCTTGCAATTCTGAATTTATAACTCTAAACTGGAAGCTTATATTACAATTCTAAGAAAAAAGTTAAAATTGCAAGTTTTGCATGCAGTTCTGAGGAAAAATTCGGAATACATTTTTTTTTATTTAGTGGCAGAAACAGACTTCCATAGTTTTTGCTTTAAATTTTAAAAAATGATCTACATGATTACATCAAAACTGCTCATGCTATGTGTTGCATGTTTGTTCGGATCGTGATTGAAATGCAGTGGTTCTGCAACTGTTTCATACATTCTGATTCATATACGAAGATTCATACGAAGTTCACATTGCTTAGCTTTAATAGCTTTAATACGATATGATCATTTAAATTAGTTGAGAAGCAGAAATCAGAAAAAATGACTGAAAAATAAAGGAAGACAGGTCAGATCAGTGGCATGAAAAAGTTGACCATGTACACCAAAATAAGGCTTCTAAGTACAGAAAATAAAGAGGCTAAAACAACAGATAATCAGGAAAATCATTCATGACTGGCTACCAAAGAACTGCCGGAGCCCATAACGTAACAAGACATGCTCATCACAGCGAGGAGCTGATGGAGGAGGGGTGGGAGGGCAAATTCTTATTCTTCTCACCCACCTCATTCGAGTTAAACCGAGCAAGACTGTCACAAGTTATCCATCTCATGCAGCGGGCGAGGAACGCCAAAGAGCCCTCGGCTTTGAAGTTCATTCCAGCAGTTGCTGCAATCCTCTCCAACCGTCTGACTAACACCCTGTTTCTCTCTTTCTTTATTTTCTCAAGCTGTTTTCTGTAGCACAAACACTGCTCAAGAAGCTTCTATAATACTAAAAGACTGGCCCAAGGCCAGTGTTTCAACAGCTCAAGCTAAATAAAAAAATGAAAGGTATGCTTTACTTCAGGAGAAACTGAGGGGCTACAGTTCACAGTGACAAACTGGTGAAAACCTGCGGACCATGTGAAGGGCCTGAAAACTTTCTGCACCTGAATTGAGGATTATGCCCTCAAATCATGAGTACATACCCAAGAGCTGCTTTGCTAATTCGTTTCATGTTTTTGGCATCAAACAAAATGCTTTGCGGTGACTAAAGGGGTCTTCTGGTTTATATCGGAGTCTTTTACTCTGGAAAAACAGCTCACATTCCCACAAGGCCAGTGTTATGCATATATGAGTAACCAACAAAACTCAAACTCATCCTGTGTTTTTCTTTTGAAGGACTTCTGAAGGCATCTGTGTCAGAGATGAATTCAAGACCACATCCTCTGACCTAGATGCATATAAAGATTAGACCCCTTGAGGCTCAGATAGCCTGAGACGAGACCCTGTCCAATGCCAGTCAGTTCAAGACACCGTACTCACTGTAAAAGCTAATTATTATTGACTGTAAAACACAATTTAGCATCTACTTCTACTATGTTAAGGCTACTCAAACAGTCAGCATTTGCCAATCAGAAATTTGTCACAAAAAATAAATCAAAATATGAAAAATATAGGATAAATACACAAAAATGAATCTTCAAAATAAGTAAATAAATAAAATATTGTGAGAATATATTTATTCTGAAAACTTATGTTCATGAGTGAACTTTAAAATTTCAGTAATGTTAAGCAGGCTATTTTCATTAATTAAAACCATAAAAAAAAATGTAATTACTTAAAATAAACACTAACTTTGACCAAAAAAAAAAATCACCAAGCCTGGTGCTCACCAAGCCTGCATTTGTTTGATCCAAAGTACAGCAAAGACAGTAACATTTTGAAATATTTTTACTATTTAAAATAACTGCAAAAAAAAACTTATTAAAAAAAAAAAAAGAATTAAAAATCTTACTGTTCAAAAACTTTTGACTGGCAATGTATATAAACACATTTTATGTATAAACTTGTCTCAACAGTTGTTAATGTCTTGAAATCTTCACAAAATACAACACCACTTGAGAGGAGAGCTTGAAACAAACAGGGTACAAAACTACTAATCATAAACAAGCAATTACTCACCAACTAGAGAATATTAACTACATTGCACAGAAATAAAAACCCTATTAATTCTAAAAAAAAAAACATATGTACACGTCTCCAAAAGCCACCATGCTTTTAACAAGAAATATTTACATAATTAAAATGCAAGGGTTTATTGGTATTTCCCCTGCTGCAAACTGGAGGTGTAGCAATACGCTCAATAGTGCTAAGCTTTAATAGCCTTAATAAGATTTGATTATGCAATATTTCTCTCATTGCTGAAAGAACTCCTGTTACTGTGGCCAATTAGATCAAGCATTGCTTATAGGATTCAAGTAAAGTGTTCCTAAGAAGGCTAATAAATGTGTAAAGAGGGCATCTAAAATACATCACTTAAAACCTACTATCTTTCCAAATTTGTCTTTAGGATTTGTAAAAAAAAATTCCCCAGACAAGCCTCTCTCTAATAGCCCCTTACTAACAAAGAATACCGGATCGTTCCCTCTCTAGAGAAGATTTTTAACCCTTAGAGAAAGGACACCATGGCAGTTGTTCTAACCCCTAATTGGAGATTAACCCCTCAGCATCCCATTACAAAACCCTTTATGAAAGCTGAGAGGAAAGACACGGCCCTCTGAAAGCAGCACAACCTCTGAGGATGAACGAAAGGGTGGAAGAATAGAGAAAACAAAACTGTACATAGTATAAGAAAGAGTATAAAAAAATTGTTTAATATTTTTTATATATTTTATTATATTATATAGATTATTAGTTCACTTTCAGAATAAACATTTCCTGTTAATTTACTCACCCCTATGTCATCCAAGATGTTCATGTCTTTCTTTCTTCAGTTGAAATAAAAAGGATTTTTTATTTGAGGGAAACATTCCAGGATTTTTTCCATATAGTGGACTTCAATGGGAGCCAACAGGTTGAAGGTCCAAATTGCAGTTTCAATGCAGTTTTAAAGGGCTCTACACAATCCCAGCCGAGGAATAAGTGTCTTATCTAGTGAAACAATCTGTCATTTTCTAAAAAAATATTATAGAAAAAGGACCACAAATGCTCATCTTGCACTAGCTCGACCTCACACATTATGTAATCATGTTGGAAAGGTCTAGGGCTGCCCCCTAAAAGTCGACTAACCGTTAGCCAACAAGAAGAAGTTTGGTTGACCAAAATTGTATTAATCGCTTAGTCGTAGGAAAAAAATCCACAGGAAGTGGCAAAGTCACACAGTCTGCGATGGACATATCATCAATGGCTGGTCTATGTGGTAATATAGTCCATCTGTATACATTCAAATGCCCACCTATCATTCATCGACCTCAAATATGGATTTTCATCTAAAAGATGTATGTAGTACCTAGCTTACATGGCCGCTCAATCGAATGTTAACCTAGAAAATTGTGCTCTATTCAAGTGTGGAAGTTGAACAGTAGCACGCTCACTGCATGACAGATGGAGGCGCCGGTTTACTAACTTGCTCTTAAAATACTCTGTCATTTATGGTAATACAGATAAAAGTAATACATCTTTCGAATCTGTAATGACTCTATGTTTATTTGTGTGCACTCACAATAACAATGAAACGTTGTGCTTTTTTAAAATGTTTAAAGCAAACAGGATGTGCTTTCTGCCATCTTGGTCTCTGTGAACTTGAGAGCAAAACTTCGAAACTGTATACTTGCCTTACAGACATGAAAAATATATATATAGAGAGTGAAATGTCTACTTTCAACCAATTCACACGAAAAACAAATATTCTCAGATTATGTCATCCATATGAAACATGCATATAGGCGCATTCGCTACTGTGGAGATGATGAGTCAGTGTCGTCGGTTTAATCTCTTAAGCCGAAAACAAAGAAAGCACTTGTTATCAATAACTTATTAAAATGTTAATGTTAATAATTGTTTTTTTTCCCGACACATTCATAATAATTTTATCTGCTGGACCTGGTGCGCTGTGGCAAGCTTTTAAGGCCCGGTCACACCAAGAACGATAACAATAACTATAGCTATAAGGATGAAGTTTTAAAAATTGTTTAAATTTAAGAAAGGTCGCGCATGATGTTAACGGAAGTACCAACCCAGTGTTTACAAAGTGAACGTGCAAAGAAAGTCAAACACCATAAAATAATGATTTCAGACGATTTTTTCGCCCTACCCTACCTTTTTGAACCAAAGTACACAGAGAAAGAAATAACTGTAGTGGCCCTTCCAGCGTGATTATGTAATGCGTGAAATAATCACATCCCAGAGCTACTGCAAGACAAGCATTTGTGGTTAAAAAGTACATAAATTTGTAATTTTTTTGAGAAAATGACCGATCATCTTGCTAGATAAGACCCTTATTTTTTGGCAGGGATCATGAAGAGCGCTTTGAAGCTGCACTGGAACTGCAATTTGGACCTTCAAACTGCTGATCCCTGTTGAAGTTCACTATAGGGAGAACAACCTGGAATATTTTCCTTAAAATCCTTAATTTCTTTTCAACTAAAGGAAGAAAGACATAAACATGAATGATGTGGAGTAAATTATAAGGAAACTTTTATTCTGGAAATTAACTGATCCTTTATATAAGAGATGCCACTAAGGGTGGGTTCACATTTGTCATGTTTGGTTCGATTAAAACAAACTCTGGTGCAACTGCATTGTTAGTGCGGTTCATCTAAGTAAGTGTGAACGCTGCCATCCGAACCCTGCTGCGCACCAAAAACGGGAAGTAATGAAAAGATGCGACAGTATGCGACATGATTTCACGAAGGGAACAAGCGATGTAAAGTGCCTTTTATGAGCTCATTGTGAGTTTGCAGGTGGTGAAAATAAAATCATAAACATGCAACAATGAGCAAGCTTAGTTCAGCAGACGGCATTAGGTGTATTCGCTTTAAGTCGAACGCACCGTTTCCTTTTGTTGGGAGTGTTCGGTGAGTTTTGTCACAAAATATACGTGACTCAACCCAACCAATCAGGTTGTGAATGTATTACTATGCCTTCAGCTTCGTTATCTTTAGGTAAGCTGTCAAAAATGCCAGTGGACCAGGACCAAATGTATCATTTTCCTTTTTGTTCCGGACCAAATGAACCGAACTACAAGTGTGAACACACCATATAATACACCTCTTACAGAAAGGGTTGTGTAACTAATGGTCAAATATAAAGCCCATCGCATCATAAAATCAACACAATAATTTTAATCACCAAATCAATGTGAATATATCATGAGCATCCATAAGTCTCCTAGCCCTGATCAGAAAGCAGTGAATCTCAGCATCCAGCCAAGGCCTCTAATAAGGGCATAGAGCCAGTGACAGATGATGCATATTGCTCTGTGCTGCAGCCTCCTTGAATATCTTCCTGTTAGTGTGATTACAGCAGTCCTGCAGGGCTGCACATCCTCCCTTAGGTCACACACTTCCCATGTTCATTGCTGCCAGTCGTTCTGGTCTCAACGACTTTCTGTCCATGAGAGCCCTAAGGCATTCTCTAATGAATGTAAGTGGGGAGTACAGGTCTACTGTACCATGATACACCTTCATTTAGCATTTAGCTAAAGTAATTACTGCTCCAGTTTCTAAGGCTGCGCATGTTGCCTAGTAACACTGACATCTGGATAATGGATAGAAATGAAAGCGTAAGATGAGGGGAAAATTGTTTTTCCAATTGTGCTATTTTTTTTAATATCTGTCGTTCAAGGAACAATGTGGTGCTCTTAATGTGTAAAAGAAACACGTCTAAGGACTGTGGTTTTCATCATTACAGCTTACAGAACTGTTATACAGCCTTTATGTTTTGTGAAAATCTTTTACAGTCTTGAATGCCACATGGAGGCCAATCAAAAAAGACAGCATAAAAACAGGTTTGTACAACAGTTTCTGAAGAATCTGTGAATTTTGTCTGAGGTAAAGTATGTCTATTTTGTCTAATTTGTTTCCACAACTCTATATGTTGTTGTATATTACACTGACAATCCTCCTGGAGCAAACTATGGTTAATGGAAAAGAAAATTGTCATCACTTATTCACCCTTTTGTCACTCCAAACTCGTACCACTTTTTTTTCCACGGAGGAAAATATTCTCCTCCACATTCACATTAATATAGTGTATACTGTATTTTACATGCACAACCATTCAACAGTTTGGAGCTGGTAATATTTTTGAAAGAAATCTCTTACGCTCACCAAAGATGAATTATACCATGTCTGAATTACATTGAAAAATACAATATAACATAATATAAAAAATAATATATATAATATATTAAATTTATTTAAAATAACTGTTTTCTGTTTTAATATATTTTAAAATGTAATTTATTCCTGTGAATAAGTCTTTATTCTTATATTCAGATTAGTATAATTCAGATTTGTTTTTAGTTAATATAATTTTTTGTACAAAATTGTAAATGTTGTTCTAAACTTCTATACTTCTAAACAATTTATTTCAGGCTCAATAAAAGTATTAGTTTCTTTTTTAGAAAATCTTACTGTGAAAATATTTTTTGTTTAATTTAAATTTATTTTTAATTAATATTTATGCTTGCCATCATCTAAAGATCAACACTAACATTTTAATTATTTAATTATTAATTTTTTTAGGAAATTTTAAAATGAATACTAACTAAATATACTAAATATACATTATATTATAAATTCATTTTAAAACTACTGAATTTCATTTTTACAGTTTAATGTTTTATTTATGTGAACAAAACAGTGATATGGAAGTCCATTTCCGCCAATAAAATTTTTTATCTCACAATTCCAACTTTTTTTCAGAATTGCATGATACAAACTTGCAGAAGTGTGAGATATAAACTAACATAAAGAGTTATAAAGTCAGAATTTCGTAGTATGAACTCGCAACTGCATGTTATAAAGTCAGAATTGCAAGATATAAACTCACACTTGCAAAAGAAAAAAGAAAAAAGTTAAAATTGTGAGATTAAAAATCGCAATTACCTTTTTTATTTATTTATTTATTTTTTAGGCATTTTTTCATTTATTATGATAGGACAGATCAGACATGACAGGAAGCAAAGTGGGAGAGAGATGGGGCGGCGGGATCGGGAAAGGTCCTCTAGTCGGGATTCGAACACGACATTCGACCCTTTTTTATTTTTTATTCAGTTTCGGAAACGGGCTTCTATACAGTAAAGAATACAAGTCAAACAGTTATAAATAAACAGGGTAAGAATTTTCACTTTTGGGTGGACTATTCCTTTGTGGAAGTTGGTGATTGAATTAAATCAGGCTGGTTACCAGCCTGAAGCATTAACCACCAGGCTACACCACTTCCTACCAGGTAATACAGAACTGCAGTACAGCAGACAAAACTGGAGCAAAGAAAACTAATCATTGAGATGCAAAATGTACCTTAGCAGGATCAGTCTCGGCGACAGCAGCCGCAGTATCCAGCGCTAACCTGCAGAGATCCCCGTGACTGCTGACGATAACATGGCACACCAGGAGACAAACAGTATCTGGAACGTGTTCACAGACAGAGAGCAATGACTGCAGGGAGTAAAGCCATTCTACAGAAGACATGGAGTCTACAGAAATTCGGTGTAGGACGCTGGTGGCCACTTGAAGCTCGCTGTACCAAGTGCTGAGAGGAAAACTCAGCTGTGTGGAATCCTGCAGAAGCAAACGTAAAACCTAATATAACACTCTTCTTTGAAAACTTTCTTCTGAATAGGTGCATGATAATTTATGGTACCTTTTTTCGATCTGAAGGCTCTCTTTGAACTGTTTGCAACAGTGTATTGGCCAGTTTAAGGTTCTTCGTGTGTGTTTGCGTGTCTGTCAGAGCTTCCATGAGGCTGGAGCAGGACAGCACCTGTAATAAGGGCATCACCAGCAAAGATGCTCCCCAAGGAGGTGAAACCTCAGGAGGGACAATCTTCACAGCTAGCAGAGATGGGGAAAAAAAAAGTTGTAGTTCACAACCCAATTTCAACTAGATTAGCTATCATCATGTTAGGGTCAAGCCACCTTTAAAGGTATAGTTCACCAAACAAAAGAAAATTCTGTCATTAATTACTCACCCTCATGTCTTTCCAAACCCGTAAGACCTTCATTCATCTTCAGAACACAAATTAAGGCATTTTTTATGAAAGTTTTCTGACCCTGCATAGACAGCAACACAACTGACACGTTCAAGGCCCAGAAAGGTAGTAAGGACATTGCTAAAATAGTCCATGTGATATCAGTGGTTCAACCATAATTTGAAGTTACGAGAATACTTTTTGTGAATAAAGTCATCATTTTTGTTGTCTTTGTGCACAAAAAGTATTCTCGTAGCTTTGTAAAATCAAGGTTGAACCACTGATGTCGTTCACATGGGCTATTTTTTTGATGTCCTTACTAACTTTCTGGGCCTTGAACGTGTCAGTTGCAATTGTGTCTATGCAGGGTCAGAAAGCTCTCAGATTTCATCAAAAATATCTTAATTTATGTGCCAAAGATGAATAAAGGTCTCACAGGTTTGGAACAAAATGTGGTTGAGTAATCAATGACAGAATTGTAATTTTGGGTGAACTATGCCTTTAAATAGCACTTTAAATAACACAGATTGTTTCAAAGCAGCTTCACGATAATAAACCGGAAAATAACAGAATCAATGACACAAACATCATTAAATATGAGACAAAAATTCAAATTCTGCAGTTCTACAAAGACAGTAGTGCCAAGCCATAATTTAAGCTCTTAAATCATGTTTGTAGCACAAAGTGACAGATCAAGTTTAATATATAGGTTTAAGTGTTTGTCCAGAGCTGAAAAATGACACCGCTGGACAGCTTCTTATAGCTAAATTGAACTTGTTTTATAATGGATTATAATTAGTTATTGAACTGAATTGACACTAATGTCTTTTTAAAGCTGCTTTACAGTATTTCAGAGTCAAAGTCAACTTTATTGTCAGTTCTGCCATATGTGCCGGACATACAGAGAATTGAAATTGCGTTACTCTCAGACCCTAGGTGCATACATGTAACATTAAATACAAAAGGTAGAAATTCGAATAAAAATACGAATAACTACAATTATACATATAATATATAAAAAAACAATATGCAAGTAAGGTAGGGATGGGCATTTCTGATCATATTTCATTTCGAGTAATCCACAGGTTTGAGAAACGAGTACTCGATTAATCGGGGGTGGAGTTTAAGCAAGGGGCGGGGCGTTTGCGTCATAGTATACAGTAAACATTTAAAAGAAATAACAGCATGAGGTGAAGCTGAAGCGCTTTTTCTACATGACGCATTGTATATAAAATTAATCACATAGCCTAGATACATAAATATGTAAATGTTATATTACAATTGCATTTATCCACACAAAATGCATGTGAGCTTGAACTACATGCCAATCATAAAGTAGTGGATGCGCTTCTCCCGCTACTTTAAAACAACAGCAACTGAAGCCAGGTCAGACATCGCTGCACGCTTTAGAAGCCATTTTCGCTCTGTGCTCCAGTCTTGTCTCTAAACCACAACTTCTCACAGCCGTAACCAATCAGATATCAGACTACCGCCCAAATACCAGCATAACCAATCAGAAAGAATGAAAGTAGTTTAATTTAAAAAAATGCATTTTTAGAGCTAATCGATCGTCATTTTCATGCTCGATCGTCGCTGTTGGGTTCGAGTAATCGATTAATCGAGTACTTGTGCACATCCCAAAAGTAAGGGCACATGGCAGAGAGTGCAAACCAGACAGAGTAGTGCAAATGCAAAAAGGAATATGGTGCAAAAGGAGCTTATAAGTGTAATAAAGTGACAAAGTGTATTTGAATTGGTTTAATTTTTAATGAAGTTGAAACAATCTGTATTGTATTGTAAATGCTATATAAATCAAGGTTAAAGGAGAAGTCCGGTGTGATTTTGACCTAAAGTGTAATGAATCATGATACCGAGTGTGAACGTACCTTGCATATCTCATCTCGGTTTGTGTCCAGCAGTCCGAAATCTGGGGTTAGTTAGCCGATGCTCACAACAGGTTGTCAATGAGAGTCAATAGGGCATCGAAGTAGCCATGTAAATGAATCACTGTTTTACACCATTTACGAGGCACAAAGTAGCTCCACACTTCATTGGTAGACTTCCAAGGGCCCTGACATTTAAAACGAGACATTGAGAACTCAGAAAAAGCACCGGTAGTTTATTTACAAGAAGATTTATACAGACAGTACCTGGAAGAGAAAATCCGGTCGCCGCCATCTTGAACTTAGTCACGATAAGTCGAGTGTCGAGCACCAAGGAATTTATCAGGTTATCAACTTATCAGGTTGTAGTTTCCTTCGTGCTCGACACTCGACTTATCGTGACTAAATTCAAGATGGCGGCGACCGGTCTGTTCCTGATGGAAAATGTCTGTATAAATCTACTTGTAAATAAACTACCGGTGCTTTTTCTGAGTTCTCAATGTCTCGTTTTAAATGTCAGGGCCCTTGGAAGTCTACCAATGAAGTGTGGAGCTACTTTGTGCCTCGTAAATGGCGTAAAACAGTGATTTATTTACATGGCTTCTCCGATGCCCAATTCACTCTCATTGACAACCTGTTGTGAGCATCGGCTAACTGACCCCAGATTTCGGACTGCAGGACACAAACAGAGATGAGATATGCAAGGTACGTTCACACTCGGTATC